>NW_027602324.1:0-22500 GCF_053455715.1 Rhinoraja longicauda
GCATCTTTGAGCAAGGGGGTGATTGGGTGAATGTGAGGGCTGGGGGTCCCGGAGCGGGGCCGCGATGGGATCATCCGCCCGGGACTGACAGCTGGAAGATGCGGCGGTGAATGTGAGGAGCCGGAGCCCGGAGCGGAGAGACTGCGGCCGCCCTCTGGGATGCGCTCAGGGCGGGGGTTTATTAATGAGCCGCAGCGCTGAGGTGAGCGGATATTTCACCGCGCTCTTCACCTGCTCCCTGAACTTGGACTGGGTCGCCGCGTAAATAAATGTGTTGTGCAGCAGCTGAGATTACTCAGCAAATACCCGACGTAGTGAAAGATATATTGAGAATCATTCATATCATTCCCAATCCCTGTGATCTGATAATAGACGAAGTTTACAACCACCGTCATCCACAGGAGGATGAAGCTGCCGGAGACGGTGAAGAGTAAAACCACAGACCTCCTCCTGCTCTCCATCTCCGGGTCACTGCGCTTCTCCCCCTTGCTCTCACCCCTCAGCCCCTGACGGACCCGACTGGCCAATAAAATGTGCCGGACTGTCAGAGCGTTGAGCAGCAGGATCACAGCGAAAGGGAGGAGCGGAGTTAAAACCGTGTCGATCCAGTCAAATGCCACCCACCCGGGGTCAGTGTAAACACTGTCCACCATGACACAGAACCACGGGACATTGTCGATGGTTCTCCAGGGTTCCACAGTGAAGTAGCGGGGAACGTTTTTCAGACACAGCAGAACGCCGGCTGTTGCGAGAACCGCAGCCGCAGTTTTCCCGGTGCAATATTTAGTTTTCAGCTTCTGGCAACAATGGCGACAAAGCGATCAAAGGTGAAAGTGACGGTGAACCAGACAGAACAGTCTGTAGCTGAATACCTCAGTACATCGTTAACACTGCACACAGGGGTGATGGACAGGAAACTCCAATAAAAGTAATGGGATCGGATCCGAGTCAAAATGACCTCGGTGATCAGGGCGAGTAGATCGGCCGCTGCCATGGCCACCAGGTAGCGAGTGGTGCAGGTGGAGAGGCCGCACTTTCCCCGGGACAGGATCACAATCGCCACTAAATTCACTGCGGAAAGAGAAGGGGAGCGGACACTGGGCATTAATGAACACGGTCTCCGGGGCTGAACACCGGCTCCACTTTCAGCTGGAGATCAGGAGTGTTGGAGTCGGTGCGCGGCTGCAGGTTTAACAATGTCAGACCCGGCTCCGACTGTGCCCCACCTGCCTGCTTCAGGGGAGAGGAGATAAGGCGACGGGCGGGGTAAAGGGCGGGGAGGGAACGAGCAGCCGCCCGCTACAATAGGCGGAATGGTCCTGTCTACAGTTAACCCCGCTCACAGTCTCTGATGGGGCCGGATTCACAGACTTAACCGTGACCGGCCGCGTTTAACCAGGGCTCTGGGAACTCGGCATCTGATGGGGACGAGGAGGGTTCCAGAAGGAAGGCAGGGACAACTTAGGATCCGGCAGCAGAGTGGCTCCGTTAATGGATTCATTCCTCCGTTCGGTAACAACACACGCCGGTAGATCCGCGGCCACTGGTTCAGGAGATCGATCCAATTATTGACCAACAGGCGGTGGAATCCGACTGTGACAGACTCCACAGCGAGACGTGTCCACAGGAGCGGGTGTTCACTCTGATCAATAACTCAGACACAGTGAAATTCACAATGTAAACCGCTCCCAGTCACACCGTCCCGGAGAGCTGCCTGTCCCGAGCACTGGGACAACTCTGGGCAAGGTCCCACTGAAGGTAAGAACAACATTCTAGTGGGTCCCGGCAGTGGGAGAAAGAGAGGGTTCGTTTCGGCTGTCTGAAAATGAGAAAAGTCACAACGTTCATTCAAAGATATTTCACTGAGAGGATATACCTCACATATTGTTGTACAACGGTCATCAGTTGTGAATCATGTAACATGATCAGAATCAGGTCAACACCGGTTAACGGACGGTGTTATAAAACTTGAATTGTTCTGTTCACTTACCAGGGACTCCAACGGCAGCAATGATCACGTACAAGATTTTCTCCACACGCCAATATTCCCAAAGCTTTTCCCCCATTTTCTCTGCCCAGCGACGTGTCCCCGTGAGCTACCGGTAATCTCTCGGAATGAAATGCCGGGGCAGAACATTCCCGGAGATTTTATAACATTTTCCGTTTCACCGGGACAGTGAAGTTTCATCAGAGGTAAAAAAAAAAGAGCTTTTTAAACAGATGACATCAGCCAAGTGAAATCCCTGCTGAGACAGGTCGTGATTTATTCAGGGAATTGATTGAGAAACTCCAAAGACTGGGAATTGTGGGGATACTGAGGGATGGAAATTGGGAGCGGCATTGTTTCAGCAAAGGGGATATTGGTTCAAACTCCATCAGGTTCAACTCTCCGCCTCGTGTTGTTTGTCTGATTTCCTTCAATCCTCTTCACTCACTAAGGCAATCCCAAATTCCAGGGACCCTCTCAGGGGCTTCTGGTGCCCAGTTTGAAGGTGGACTGGGCGACATTTGTCCACAGGTTGAGGAATTAGTTCAACAGATCACCTCGCACTAAAGTGGCCCCTCCACTCTGCTTCACCACTCAATATGATCGCGGCTTAACTGACTGCAACCTCACCCCCACACTCCCGGCGAGGCCGGTAACCATTCACTCCTTGCTCGCCTGCAGTGGGGCTGATTTTGCGCCGGGACAATAACATTCTCTGCCTTCGTCACCTCTGAGAGGAACGACCAAAGATTCATGACACTCAGAGAACAGAAACATTGAGGCTTCGGAATGGTCCGAAACCCAAATAAACAGCGAATGATCCGGCACATCTCCTCTCCCCTTTCTCTCTCCCTCCTCCCTTTCTCTCTCCCTCCATCCTTACTGCTGTCGCTCTCTCTGAACTATCACTCTCTCCTACCATCTCTATTCTTCCTCTCTGCTCCGCCATCTCTCTGTCAACCTCTCTCTCCTAACCCCCCCCTCCTTCTCACTCCCATTGCATTTATCCCTCCGTTTCTTTCTAACTATCTGACCCTTCCATCGTTCCGTTTTGCCACCCCACGCGATCTGAACTCCGCTCTCTTTTCATGTTCCCACTCTCCCTTTGTTACTAAACTCTCCCTCCATCTCTTCTTTGGTCTTCTCCGCTATCTCTTCCTTTCATCACTGTACTACCTATCTGTCTCTCTCTTTTCCCCAACACTCCTCCTGCTCGCCCTCACTTCTCTCTCCAAGGCCTTTCTTGGGAAGTGCGGTTAAAACGGCTAGCCACCATGGGATGTCTCTCTACCCCGTTTCCTCACACTTCAATAGCCCTTCCAGGTGCGACAGATGTTCACCTGCACCTCCTCTAATCTCATCTACTGCATGTGGTGTTCCAGGTATGGCCTCCTCTACATCGGCGTGGTGAAATGGAGACTCGGCGACCGTTTTTTGTCGAACACTTACCCTCGTTCAGCTAAGGCTTGCTGTATCTCCCCGTTGCAAGCCATTGTAACTCCCCCTCGCACACTGACCTTTCTGTCCTGGGCCTCCACCAGCGCCAGAGACGTTACATTAAAACAGAAAGAACGCCGCTTCATAGTCCGCTTGGGAACCTTGCAACCTAATGGTATGAACATTAGCAAATGCCAGGTAACAAACGTGCAACTTCCCGCTCTTCCCTCGCTCTATCTCTTCCTTCACGCGGACTCGCACTTGTTAATCCCCTCCACCTCCATCTTCAACCGATATTCCCTCCTCTCTCTTTATAATTCCAACCTGCTCAATCCTTATCTCGCAACTTTTATCTTTTAACCTCTGGTCTCAACCACCTAACTATTAAAACGGTATTCACCCACTCATCATTCAACTCGCTTTGTCCTGCTGTTCCAGCCTTCTCCAGCTTCCCACCACAATCAGTCTGAAGAAGGGTCTCGAACCGAACTTCACCCATCCATGTCCTTGGCAGGCTTAGCCAGTTCAGCGTGCCCTCTACAACTCTCACCAACTTCGACAGATGCACCATAGAAAGTATTTTATCAAGATGCATCACAGCTTGGTTTGGGAACAGCTCCATACAAGAACGCCAGAAATTGCTGCGAATTGTCCAGACCATCACACAAAGCAACCTCCCATATATTGACTCAATTTATAAACCACGCTTCCTCGGCAAGGCCAGCAGCATAATCAAGAACGAGTCGCACCATTGCCACTTCTGCTTCTCCTCTGTCCCATCAGGCAAAATGCACAGAAGTGTGAAAATGCATACCTCCAGTTTCAGGGACAGTGTCTTCCCAGCTGTTATCAGGCAACGGAATCATCCCACCACAACCAGAAAGCAATGCTGAACTACTATCTACCTCTGTTGATCCTCGGACTATCCTCGATCGGATTTTGCAGGCTTTACCTCGCACTGAACGTTATCCCCTTATCATGTATCTATACTCTGTAAATGGATCGACTGTAATGAAGTATTTTGTTTCCATTGACTGGGTAGCACGCAACAGTCTTTTCACGGTACCTCGGTACACGTGACAATAAACTGCACTGAACTGACATACTCAACTAGATTTCTCCAGAGGTGTAGCCTGACTCGCATTGGATATTGATTGTGTGTGACAGTGTGAGTGTGCGAGTCCGTGCAAGAGTGTGCTAGCACGTGTATGCGAGTGTGAATGTGTGAGATTGTGCACATGAGTCGGTGTGTGTGCGTATGCGTTAGTGTATGCGGTTGCAGGAATTTCAATGATTCAGTGATACCTTATTATCACGGACCCAGGTCGAGTGAAATGCTTAGTTTTGCAGACAACCCGGTAACATCATGTAGAAGACCTCACCGAGGCGGTACACAAGTGTCGCCACATTTTGACGCCGACAAAGTTACAAACGTTGGCCGGATAGTTCTCTCTCCTGCCTGCCGCCGCACCGCGGGTCGCCCCTTCGTTCTCGGCGGCGCTCCTCGCTCTCCGACGGTCCACCTCGCACTCTGCGGTTCCTCGCGGCTCCCACCTCGCTCCCGAGGCGCGGTTCTCATCGCCATCCGCGGTGGGCGAGCCGGGCCGACCGGGCCGACTGAAGGGCTTGGCACCGCCCACCGGGAACACTCCCGGCCACGCTGCGCTGCGCTGCTCGACGCGAACATCCAAGGATAAACTCAATCCCAAAATGTGCACGTGTGCATGCGGGTCTACGTGTGAGAGAGCGGTAGGGCATGTAAGAGTGCCTATATTTGTGTGTGTGTCTTTGTGTGGGTTTGTGTTTGGGTTGGTGTTTGGGTTTGTGTTTGGGTCTGTGTTTGGGTTTGTGTTTGAGTTTGTGTTTGGGTTTGTGTTTGGGTTTGTGTTTGGGTTTGGGTTTGTGTTTGGGTCTGTTGCAATAATCATGCAAAACCTCTCAAATGTTAAATGCAATTGATGCATCGCATTAGGATAACTTTGCAGGCTGCTGCAATGTTAAATGCAGTGATCGCCTTGCATTAAAGAAATATTGCAGCCTCCTGGGATGTTTAATGCAATAAAATTAATTGCAATAATCATGCAAAACCACTCAAATGTTAAATGCAACTGATGCAACGCATTAAAATCTTTATTGGTGTACGGTTCCTCCTGACATCCATCCACCCACCCACCGATCGATCAATCAATCTTTGATTAATTCTTATTATTATTATTAATAATATTAATTATTATTACTATAGTATTATTATTGTATTTACTACCCCCGGCACGTAGCGGAACCTCCAGGGCAGGGAGGAGACTATCCGGCATTTGGAAGTGCTTCCGGGAAGTGTGTCTGATGTGTGTGGGTCTGTGTGTGTCTGTGTGTGTGTCTGTGTGTGTGTGTCTGTGTGTGGGTGTGTGTTTGGGTCTGTGTTTGAGTCTGTGTTTGGGACTGTGTTTAGGTCTGTGTTTGGGTTTGTGTTTGAGTTTGTGTTTGGGTTTGGGTTTGTGTTTGGGTCTGTTGCAATAATCATGCAAAACCGCTCAAATGTTAAATGCAATTGATGCATCGCATTAGGATAACTTTGCAGGCTGCTGCAATGTTAAATGCAGTGATGGCCTTGCATTAAAGTCACCTAGCTACCCCCAATGGATGTTATATGCTTTAAATTAATTGCAATAATTTTGCAAAACCTCTCAAATGTTAAATGCAACAAATGCATCGCATTAGGATGACTTTTCAGGCTGCTGCAATGTTACGTGCAGTGATCGCCTTGCATTAAAGAAATATTGCAACACCCTGCGATGTGAAATGCAATAATAATCCTGCAAAACCTCTCAAATGTTAAATGCGACGAATGCATCGTATTAGGATAACTTTGCAGGCTGCTGCATTGTTAAATGCAGCGCTGGCGTTGCATTAAAGCAATATTGCAACCCCCTGGGATGTTAAATGCAATAAAATTAATTGCAATAATTTTGCAAAACCTCTCAAATGTTAAATGCAATTAATGCAACGCATTAGAACAACTCTGCAGGCTCCTGCAATGTTAAATGCAGCGCAGGCCTTGCATTAAAGCAAAATTGCAGCTGTTCTGGGGTATTAAACGCATTAAAATCATTGTAATAATCATGCAAAATCTCTCAAATGTTCAATGCAACTAATGCATCGTATTATGATAACATTTCAGACTGCTGCAAAGTTAAATGCAGTGATGGCTTTGCATTAAAGAAATATTGCAGCCTCCTGGGATGTTTAATGCAATAAAATTAATTGCAATAATCATGCAAAACCACTCAAATGTTAAATGCAACTGATGCAACGCATTAAAATCTTTATTGGTGTACGGTTCCCTCCTGACATCCATCCACACACCCACCGATCGATCAATCAATCAATCTTTGATTAATTCTTCTTATTATTATTAATAATGTTAATTATTATTACTATAGTATTATTATTGTATTTACTACCCCCGGCACGTAGCTGAACCTCCAGGGCAGGGAGGAGACTATCCGGCATGTGGAAGTGCTTCCGGGAAGTGTGTCTGATGTGTGTGGGTCTGTGTATGTGGGTGTGTGTGTGGGTCTGTGTTTGGGTTTGTGTTTGGGTTTGTGTTTGGGTCTGTGTTTGGGTTTGTGTTTGGGTTTGTGTTTGGGTCTGTGTTTGGGTTTGTGTTTGGGTTTGTGTTTGGGTCTGTGTTAGGGTTTGTGTTTGGGTCTGTGTTTGTGTTTGGGTCTGTGTCTGTGTTTGTGTTTGAGTCTCCCCCCTCTCCCCCCTCTCTCTCTCTCCCCCAGCTCTCTCTCTCTCTCTCCCCCAGCTCTATATCTCCCCCCACCTCTCCCTCCCCCAGCTCTATCTCTCTCTCTCTCTCTCTCTCTCTCTCTCCCCCCTCTCTCTCTCTCTCTCTCTCTCTCTCTCCCCTCTCTCTCTTCCCTCCCTCCCTCCCTCCCTCCCTCCCTCTCCCTCTCTCTCTCTCTCTCTCTCTCTGTGTGTGCTTGTGTTACAGTTCTTGGCATTGTAATAAAAAACAGACGTCACCCTAATTGTGTGTGTGTGTGTGTGTGTGTGTGTGTGTGTGTGTGAGCTGACTGACTTACCCCAGTCTAGTAGACACTCCGACACTCCAGCAGTTGTGACCAAGCTTGCGATGGCCGTCTTTTATCTGCCTGCCTGCCTGCCTGCCACCCGCGCCAACCTGAAGGGCCCAAACACTTGTCTTACACTCAGCCCATAACAGATATTGATTAACCCCGTACATACATACATACTTATATGGAACAGGGATAAAGAATGAACAGGTGTCGTGCGCGTGTGTGCGCGCGTTATAAACAAGTGCTGTCTGTGAAAAAATCGAGCTATAATTTATAAGTTTATCAATAAGCTACGAGCTTTAAATTATAAACAGGCATGTTGGCCGGTGTGGGCATGTGGGACTAGTGTAGATGGGGCATGTTGGTCGGTGTGGGCGGGTGGGACTAGTGTAGATGGGGCATGTTGGTCAGTGTGGGCAGGTGGGACTAGTGTAGATGGGGCATGTTGGTCGGTGTGGGCAGGTGGGACGAGTGTAGATGGGGCATGTTGGTCGGTGTGGGCGGGTGGGACTAGTGTAGATGGGGCATGTTGGTCGGTGTGGGCGGGTGGGACTAGTGTAGATGGGGCATGTTGGACGGTGTGGGCGGGTGGGACCAGTGTAGATGGGGCATGTTGGTCGGTGTGGGCAGGTGGGACTAGTGTAGATGGGGCATGTTGGTCGGTGTGGGACTAGTGTAGATGGGGCATGTTGATCGGTGTGGGCGGGTGGGACTAGTGTAGATGGGGCATGTTGGTCGGTGTGAGCGGGTGGGACTAGCGTAGATGGGGCATGTTGATCGGTGTGGGCGGGTGGGACTAGTGTAGATGGGGCATGATGGCTATCCACCTCTTGCTATTAAAAGATATTTTATAAATTAAAGCTCATAGTTTTTTGTTTGGGAGAGAGAGGGAGGGAGGGAGGGAGGGAGGGAAAGAGGGAGGGATGGAGTGACAGAGGGAGGGAGGGAGGGAGAGAGGAGGGGAAGAGAGAGGAGGGGGAGAGAGAGGATGGGGAGAGAGAGGAGGGGAGAGAGAGGAGCGGGAGAGAGAGGGGGAGAGAGAGAGGAGGGGAAAGAGAAGGGGGAGAGCTATTTAATCTTGTTATTAAAAAGATATTTTATACCTCAAAAAGCTACGAGCTTTAATTTATAAAATATCTTTTAATAGCAAGAGGTGGAGACTGGGTGTGGACAATGTCGCCTGTCGGGCGGGCTGCTAATTGATAATTGGTGGGATCGCTGAGCCTTGGGGAAGTTGTGGGCTTATGAAGGGCCACATGTGCTCACTGTTTCTTTCAACAAAATGGCCGCCACATGTGCTCGCTGTTTCTTTGTGTCAATGTTTGTCCTTGCTTGCTGGCTCCCCTTCCCTCTCTCTCTCGTCCTCCTCTCTCTCACAATAGGTGCAGGAGGAGGCCATTCGGTCCTTCGAGCCTGTACGCACCGCCATTCAATGTGATCGCGGCTGATCGTTCTCAATCAGTACGCACTCTACGTTCTCAGTCTATCTTCATATGAAAGTCCTGCCATCCCAGGAATCAATCTGGTGAACCTTCTCTGTACTCCCTCTATGGCAAGAATGTCTTTCCTCAGATTAGGAGACCAAAACTGTACGCAATACTCCAGGTGCGGTCTCACCAGGGCCCTGTACGACTGCAGAAGGACCCCTTTGCTCCTAAACTCAAACTAGGAGACCAAAACGGTACGCAATACTCCAGGTGCGGTCTCACCAATGCCCTGTGCAACTGCAGCAGAACCTCCCTGCTCCTATACTCAAATCCCCTCCCTATGAATGCCAACATACCATTGGCTTTCTCCACTGCCCGCTGCACCTGCATGCCTACTTTCAATGACTGGTGCACCATGACACCCAGGTCTCGTTGCGTCTCCCCTTCTCCTAATCGGCCACCATTCAGATAATAGTCTGCTTTCCCGTTCTTGCCAGCAAAGTGGACAACCTCACATTTATCCAGAAGTGCTTTGAAAGGCTGGCCCTCTCACACATCAAATCCAGCATCACTGACTCACTGGACTCGCGTCAATGTGCAAACACATCCACAGAGGACGCCATCTCTCTGGCTCTTCGCACTGTCCTGACTCACCTGGAGAGACAGGGCACGTACGCGAGGATGCTACTCATTGACTCTAGCTCTGCCTTCAAACACGCTCATCCCCCACCAAGCTCGTCACCAAACTCCACCAGCTAGGCCTCGGCTCGCCGTTATCATGATAGGAGTAGAATTGGGCCATTCGGCCCATCAGGTCTACTCTGCCATTCAATCATGGCTGACCTATCTCTCTCTCCCAACCCCATTCTCCTGCCTTCTCCCCATAACCTCTGACACCTGTACTAATTCAGAATCTATCTATCTCTGCCTTACAAATATCCACCGACTTGCCCTCCACAGCCTTCTGTGGCAAAGAATCCCACAGATTCACCACCCTCTGACTAAAGAAATCTCTCCTCATCTCCTTCCTAAAGGACTCTCTGTCCTTTAATTCTGAGGCTATGACTAGTCCTAGACTCTCCCACTAGTAGAAACATCCTCTGCACATCCACTCTATTCAAGCCTTTCACTATTCTGTATGTTTCAATAGACAATAGGTGCAGGAGGAGGTCATTCGGCCCTTCGAGCCTGTACGCACCGCCATTCAATGTGATCATGGCTGATCATTCTCAATCAGTACCCCGTTCCTGCCTTCTCCCCATACCCCCTGACTCCGCTATCCTTAAGAGCTCTATCTAGCTCTCTCTTGAATGTATTCAGAGAATTGGCCTCCACTGCCCTCTGAGGCAGAGAATCCCACAGATTCAAACTCTCTTTTTATTTATTTTTTTAATAAATTTTATTTAAGTTTTAACAGAACTCATACAAGTTACATTTCATAGTAAGCAATAATAACTACATTATACAATACAATACAATATATCTTTATTGTCATTGTACCCAGGGATACAACGAGATTGGGAATGCGCCTCCCATACGATGCAATAATTTAGGTAATTTAGACAGCAGCAACCCAACGAAACAAAACAGTTGTAACAGTTTTTAGACAGGGTAAAGTGCAAGTTGATCTATGCGTTGTGGCCATCCGGCTCAGCAGGACCGGTTCATAGCAGCTATGGCCCTGGGGATGAAGCTGTTCCTGAGTCTGGAGGTGCGGGCGTAGAAGGCCTTGTATCGTCTGCCCGATGGAAGGAGTTCGAACAGACTGTTGCAGGGGTGTGAAGAGTCTTTGTGGATGCTGGTGGCTTTTCTGAGGCATCGTGTGTTGTAGATGCCCTCCAAGTCTAGTAGCTGTGTTACGATGGCCCTCTGAGCTCTATGGACTACCCGCTGTAGAGCTTTCCTTTCTGCCTCCGTGCAGCTGAGGTACCACACAGGGATGCCATGCGTTAGGATGCTCTCTATGGTGCAGCGGTAGAAGGTCGTCAGCAGCTGTTGGGGTAGACCAGACTTTTTCAGTGTTCGATTATACATGTATTGTTCTGTATTATCTCCCCTCCCACCACCCCATCTTCCCCCCCACCCGCCCAGTTAAAAAGAAGGAAAAAGAAAAAGAAAAAGAAAGAGAGAAAGAAAGAAACCTGGAGTCCAGAATGAGACACTTCCGGGTAATTTCTTATTAAATTCTTATTAAAGGTATCAAAACAATCCTGAATTTAAATATTTCCAATTCTTAATCCTAGCTTTAAAATGAATGGGTTCCACACCTTCAAGAAGAAGTCATATCCATTTCTCAGATTATACGTAGCTTTTTCTAATGGGACACAACTACACATTTCTGCAAACCATCTTTCAAATCTTATTTCATTGTGATCTTTCCAAGTGACCGCTACATATTTTTTTGCTACTGCTATTGCTATTTTGAGAAATCTTTCCTGATGTTTATCTAAAATTAGCTTTGGTAATATTCCTTTTGTATCTCCCAATAAAAACAACCTTGAATCCAATGGTATGGTCTTATTCATCAATTGTTCCAAAAAATGTTTTAGGTCTTTCCAAAAAGGAGTTACCTTCGGAAATGCCCATGTGGAGTGTAAAAAAGTACCCACGTCTTGGTTGCATCTAAAACAAATTTCAGATGAGTTTGGTTTTAAATTGTTTAATTTTTTCGGGGTTAAATATAGTTGATGTTAAAAAATTATATTGTACTAAACTATATCTCACATTAATAGTATTTTTCATACTATCTAAACACAGTCTTTCCCAACTTGGTTCATCAATGATAATATTAAGATCTGTTTCCCATCTTTGTCTTGATTTTTGAATTCCTATCTTTGGACTAGATTTTTGTAATAATTTATACATTGATGATATAATTTTTTTTATTCCCTTGCCCTGAATCAAGGATTCAATTCCTTTAATCTGAAATAGAGACATTGAATGACCTAACTTTTCCCTTAAAAAAGATTGTAATTGATAATAGAAAAAAATACTATTCCCTGGAATTTGATATTTATTTCTCAATTGAGAAAATGTCAAAAAGTTATTTCCTTCATAGCAATCTCCTATATTTATAATACCCTTCTGTTCCCAGACTTGTAGTATTTGATTATTCCAAGCAAACGGCAAGAATCTATTTTTTACTAATGGAGTTTTAGCTGTTAAAACAAATCTTTTATCATTAACTTTAACTGTTTTCAACAATGTATTAATTAAATGTTTTAGCAAAGGTGACTCTTTATCCTTAACTAATAGCTTCGCTTTCTGTTTATATATAAATTCTTCTGGACAGAACTCTTTTATTTTATCCATTTCAATTTTATTTCGGAGTCACGTGAGTGACTACGTGAAGACCCCGTCCAGCACGCATGCGCGACATTAGCGTTCATGCAGTGCACCCGCGACGAACGGGAGTTCAAGGTGCTCCCGCTACAATTCAAAACGTCGGGCCGACAGGTAAGTTCTACCGTGGCCGTGAGTATTTTCTCTGTGGTCTGCTTTAGGTCCCAAGATGAGCAAGACCAGAGGAAAGAAATTTGCAGCTCGCCCCCGTTCGTCTTCCGTTGAGGAACGTTCTTTGGAGGGGGGGGGCAAGAGGCGGCAGCAACTACCGAGCCGAGCCCAGCACCGCTAGTGCAGCCTGAGCAGCGAGCTGGAGGTACCTGCAGCCAGAACCGGGCGGTAGTATCCGACGATTCGGATGAAGATGCCACACCGCTCCAGAGCGGCACTGGCAGCCGCCTAAGCCGAATGGAACGGCTTATGGAGCAAATGCTCCAGCGAGATCTGCTGAGAGAGCAGCAGCAGACTCGCCAAGGGAGCCCAGGTACTCCCACAGTGCCCTTTACGGCACTGGCCATTGCCTCACCTTCTTTTGAAGGCAGCATTGGCGACCAGGTCTGGGCTGGTCAAGAAGAGGGGTTGTTGGCTGAAGATGTCCGGAGTACGCAGAGTGTACAGGATCAGGAAGAGCTGCTGGGTGTGGTCAACCGCTACGTGGTCATTCCACGAGGGGGTCGGCCTTTAGAGCCGAAACTTGCAGCCAGCATTGACCACCTGTCCTCAAAACCCCTACAAGAACGGGTGGTCAATGAGGCTCTTGAGCTATATACAGCCCCAGAAAATTGTACATCATTAAATGTACCAGCTGTAAACAGCCAAATTTGGGGACATTTGGGGCAGAACATCAGGAACCTGTAGTTGAAGCTCCAGAAAATCCATAATCTCCTGACTGCAGGGATAACATCATATGCTCGGTCCATTGATGGTGTGGACATCTCCACAAATCAGCAAGATACATTAGCTCTGCTGTGCACCACTCAATACCAGATAAATATTTTACGGAAGGAAATCATCAAGCCTGCCCTCAACCCTAAGTTTGCGGGACTCTGCAAAACACCGGGTTCAGAACCTCCAATTCTGCTTTTTGGAAAGGATCTTCCAAAAAAGGTGAAAGACCTAGAGGAAGAATCCAAGACCTTTGGTCTCGTGAGGGCAGGTTTGGGACCGAGCAGACCTAACAAACCCAGGCGGCAGTACCTCACGGCGTCCACCAGTCATAGACCACCATATGGGACTGGTGAAAGCTCGGGGTCCGCAACCATTCCCCGTAAGCCTTTTTTAGGCCAGGGCCCAGAGCGGACCCCATGGAAAATGCGCCACCCCCAACAACATCAATGTCAACAGCAGCCCTCTACAGCCCAGCAGACACCTCATCGTCCAGCGAAGAGGCAGAAGAAAAATTAACACCAGTAACCATGGAGGTAGGTGGGTCTGGTACCTCTCGGCATATGAGCAGTAGGGACTCTATACTATCAGGGGGGAGATTGCACTTGTTTTTGGATGCATGTGAAACCATCACTAATGACAAGTACATACTAAACTGCATTCATGGCTATAAAATTGACTTTGTTCATGAAAACATTCCGCCAGTTCAGCACATACCCCAAAGGGTATTCACCCTCTCAGTCAAAGACAAACAAGAGGGTCAAGCTGAACTTGTGAGGCTACTAACAAAAGGTGTCATTGAAAGAACAAAACATGAACCTTTGGAATTTGTGTCTAATATTTTCACTAAAACTAAAAAAGATGGTGGATGTCGCATCATCATTGACTTAACTACGTTAAACGAGTCAGTTAAGTATACACATTTTAAGATGGAAACTTTTGAAACCGCCAGACTTTTGATTTCTACAGGGTACTTTCTAGCAGGCATTGATTTAAAAGATGCCTACTACTCAGTACCCATACACAAGGAGCACCGTAATTACTTAAAATTTATCTGGATGAAACAGCTATGGCAATTTAAAGCCTTACCAAATGGACTAACCTCCGCTCCAAGGTTGTTCACTAAAATCTTAAAACCCGCCTTGGCATTATTGAGGAAACAAAAGCATATAGTCATGGCGTACTTAGACGACATTTTAATAGTAGGGAAAACCTTGGAGACAGCTATTTTGGCAGTAGCAGCCACCAAACGTTTGTTTGAAACTTTGGGGTTTGTCATACATCCAGATAAATCCAATTTTACACCGTCCACTACCATGGACTATCTTGGATTTACGATTGATACTGTTCGCATGGTTGTAACTCTGCCAAAGGGGAAAGCATCACAATTGGCACTATCATGCCACGAACTAATGCATAAACGTCAACCAACCATACGGCAGATAGCTAGAGTTATTGGCAAAATGGTAGCAGCCTTTCCAGCTGTACAATTTGGGCCTTTGCACTACCAAAATTTACAAAGAGCAAAAGTGCACGCACTAAAGCAAAACTCAGGTCACTTTGACCGAGCTATGTATTTAACTGCTGAATCCATTACAGAGTTACAATGGTGGACAAGGAACATTAGCCTCAGTTCCAGTCCCATAATTATCACTAACCCAGTATTAACCATTCAAACGGATGCCAGTGCTTTGGGCTGGGGAGCAACTAACATGCAATCCAGCACAGGGGGCAGATGGACTAATTCTGAATCATCTTGCCTACAGACACGGGGTATCAACTATTTAGAAATGTTGGGTGCGTTTTATGGTTTAAAAGCATATTCATCTAATACGGATCATGCACATGTCCGGTTGCAATTAGATAATACCACGGTGGTGGCTTATATCAACCACATGGGTGGTATAAAGTCAAAATCGTGTGACAAATTGGTCAACATAATCTGGCAATGGTGTGTCGAAAGACATACTTGGTTATCAGCAACTTACCTACCAGGTAAGCAAAATACAGTGGCAGACACCAGGTCACGCAAATTTAACGATAACATCGAATGGATGTTAAATCCCAAAGTATTTGCCGAAATTACAAAGCAATATGGCACACCAGATATCGATCTATTTGCATCCAGGCTGAATCACCAGGTACCAACGTATGTCGCTTGGGAACCAGACCCTGAGGCAGCAGCAGTTGATGCATTCACGCTGTATTGGGGGAAAATGTTCTTTTATGCTTTTCCTCCCTTCTGCCTCATCAGTCGGGTATTACGCAAGATTCAATTGGATTCCGCTTCAGGAATCTTGATAACACCCGACTGGCCTACACAGCCATGGTTCCCAGTGGCCCTCGACATGGCTGTCGAAACACCGTTGGAATTCCCCAGCAGTCCGGAATTATTAATCCACCCAGTGTCAGGCATTAGTCACCCGTGCCATGACAGAGTCAATCTCCTGGCTTGCAGATTCTGAAAAGACCTATACTGGGCCTGGGACTGTCTGAGGACGCCATCAACATGATGACCGCATCCCACCGGGAGTCCACCAGGCGACAATACCTGACCAACATAAGAAAATGGGAACGGTATTGCTCCAAAACAGGAACTACCTACACTACAGCAACACCCACCAGTGTTGTAGAGTTCCTGGTTGGATTACATCGGGAAGGACTCAGCTACAGCGCCATAAATACAGCCAGGAGTGCGTTGTCAGCTTATTTGGTTCCAGCAGCAGGACAACTGGCTTTGGGGTCCCATCCACTAGTAATCAAAATCATGAGGGGCATTTTTAACACTAACCCCCCCAGACCAAGGTACACTCAGATCTGGGATGTCAGCATTGTGCTGACGCACCTTAGGGGATGGCCACCACCCAGGGCACTCACGCTGGAACAACTTACACTGAAATCAGTCATGCTCATGGCACTAGTGTCAGCTCAAAGGGTACAATCCCTCCACCTTCTGAGGCTGGACAGCATGACAGAGTCATTGGACTGTTTCACATTCCACATTCAGGGACTGGTCAAACAAACTAGACCAGGTACCACGCCTCCAGTTATGGAGTTCTGCACATATTTATCTGACCCACGGCTGTGTGCCAAGACCCATCTCGCCAATTACATAGACACAACACTCAACTTAAGAGGGAGAGAAAAAGCCTTATGGATAAGCCACAAGAAGCCTCATGGTCAGGTGACGAGCCAAACCATTTCAAGGTGGCTCAAGCAGGTGCTTAAGTCCGCGGGAGTCAATACCAATGTTTTCAAATCTCACTCCACCAGGGCTGCATCTACGTCGGCGGCAAGTCGAATGGACGTGCCTATGGACCATATTCTGGCCAGAGCAGGATGGTCCTCGGAAAGAACTTTCCAAAGGTTTTATAATAAACCGCTGGCGCAACCTGCTACATTTGCAGACAGAATTTTAGAGTCTGCAGATAATATTTAATTTGAGCCCTGGGGAGCTCTCTGTTTTTTGTTGTCATTAATAAACCTTTTTTGTTCACAAACAGGCTCTTTATTGCGATAACATACTTCCTCCCTCTAAGGTCTTCAGACAGTGAGTGAAGCATGAGCTGGTACACGGTTCGGAATCACAGAGCTTTGAAGTCTTCACGTAGTCACTCACGTGACTCCGAAATAAAATAGTAAGATTAAATGAGAACTTACCAGTTCGAAGTTTGATCTGTATTTTATGAGGAGTTACGATGAGGGACTACGTGCCCTCCGCTCCCACCCTCTATTATACAGATCAACTGGTAATCAAGTTCTTATTTTTTCTTTACTATATTTATTTCAATCGTTGTGTTTTTTCTGTGAATCCACACCGCTGCTTTGAAGAATGTTAGCGCATGCGTGCTGGACGGGGTCTTCACGTAATCCCTCATCGTAACTCCTCATAAAATACAGATCAAACTTCGAACTGGTAAGTTCTCATTTAATCTTACTATTATTGCATCGTATGGGAGGCGCATTCCCAATCTCGTTGTACCCCTGGGTACAATGACAATAAAGATATATTGTATTGTATTGTATTGTATAATGTAGTTATTATTGCTTACTATGAAATGTAACTTGTATGAGTTCTGTTAAAACTTAAACAAAATTTATTAAAAAAATAAATAAAAAGAGAGTTTGAATCTGTGGGATTCTCTGCCTCAGAGGGCAGTGGAGGCCAATTCTCTGAATACATTCAAGAGAGAGCTAGATAGAGCTCTTAAGGATAGCGGAGTCAGGGGGTATGGGGAGAAGGCAGGAACGGGGTACTGATTGAGAATGATCAGCCATGATCACATTGAATGGCGGTGCGTACAGGCTCGAAGGGCCGAATGGCCTCCTCCTACACCTATTGTCTATTGAAACATACAGAATAGTGAAAGGCTTGAATAGAGAGGATGTGGAGAGGATGTTTCCACTGGTGGGAGAGTCTAGGACTAGTCATAGCCTCAGAATTAAAGGACAGAGAGTCCTTTAGGAAGGAGATGAGGAGAGATTTCTTTAGTCAGAGGGTGATGAATCTGTGGGATTCTTTGCCACAGAAGGCTGTGGAGGGCAAGTCGATGGATATTTGTAAGGCAGAGATAGATAGATTCTGAATTAGTACAGGTGTCAGAGGTTATGGGGAGAAGGCAGGAGAATGGGGTTGGGAGAGAGAGATAGGTCAGCCATGATTGAATGGCAGAATAGACCTGATGGGCCGAATGGCCCAATTCTACTCCTATCATGATATCGGCGAGCCAAGGCCTAGCTGGTGGAGTTTGGTGACGAGCTTGGTGGGGGATGAGCGTGTTTGAAGGCAGAGCTAGCTAGAGTCAATGAGTAGCATCCTCGCGTACGTGCCCTGTCTCTCCAGGTGAGTCAGGACAGTGCGAAGAGCCAGAGAGATGGCGTCCTCTGTGGATGTGTTTGCACATTGACGCGAGTCCAGTGAGTCAGTGATGCTGGATTTGATGTGTGAGAGGGCCAGCCTTTCAAAGCACTTCTGGATAAATGTGAGGTTGTCCACTTTGGTGGCAAGAACGGGAAAGCAGACTATTATCTGAATGGTGGCCGATTAGGAGAAGGGGAGACGCAACGAGACCTGGGTGTCGTGGTGCACCAGTCATTGAAAGTAGGCATGCAGGTGCAGCGGGCAGTGGAGAAAGCCAATGGTATGTTGGCATTCATAGGGAGGGGATTTGAGTATAGGAGCAGGGAGGTTCTGCTGCAGTTGCACAGGGCATTGGTGAGACCGCACCTGGAGTATTGCGTACAGTTTTGGTCTCCTAATCTGAGGAAAGACATTCTTGCCATAGAGGGAGTACAGAGAAGGTTCACCAGATTGATTCCTGGGATGGCAGGACTTTCATATGAAGATAGACTGGATAGACTCGGCTTGTACTCGCTGGAATTTAGAAGATTGAGGGGAGAAACGTACAAAATTCTTAAGGGGTCGGACAGGCGAGATGCGGGAAGATTGTTCCCGATGTTGGGGAAGTCCAGAACCAGGGGTCACAGTTTAAGGATAAAGGGGAAGTCTTTTAGGACCGAGATGAGGACTTTTTTTTCATACAGAGAGTGCGTACTGATTGAGAACGATCAGCCGCGATCACATTGAATGGCGGTGCGTACAGGATCGAAGGGCCGAATGGCCTCCTCCTGTACCTATTGTGAGAGAGAGGAGGGGGAGAGAGAGAGGGAAGGGGAGCCAGCAAGCAAGGACAAACATTGACACAAAGAAACAGTGAGCACATGTGGCGGCCATTTTGTTGAAAGAATCAGTGAGCACATGTGGCCCTTCATAAGCCCACAACTTCCCCAAGGCTCAGCGATCCCACCAATTATCAATTAGCAGCCCGCCCGACGGGCGACATTGTCCACACCCAGTCTCCACCTCTTGCTATTAAAAGATATTTTATAAATTAAAGCTCGTAGCTTTTTGAGGTATAAAATATCTTTTTAATAACAAGATTAAATAGCTCTCCCCCTTCTCTTTCCCCTCCTCTCTCTCCCCCTCCTCTCTCTTCCCCTCCTCTCTCCCTCCCTCCCTCTGTCACTCCATCCCTCCCTCTCTCCCTCCCTCCCTCCCTCCCTCCCTCTCTCTCCCAAACAAAAAACTATGAGTTTTAATTTATAAAATATCTTTTAATAGCAAGAGGTGGATAGCCATCATGCCCCATCTACACTAGTCCCACCCGCCCACACCGTCCAACATGCCCCATCTACACTAGTCCCACCCGCCTACACTGTCCAACATGCCCCATCTACACTAGTCCCACCCGCCCACACCGTCCAACATGCCCCATCTACACTAGTCCCACCCGCCCACACCGTCCAACATGCCCCATCTACACTAGTCCCACCCGCCTACACTGTCCAACATGCCCCATCTACACTAGTCCCCACCAGCCCACACTGACCATCATGCCCCATCTACACTAGTCCCACCTGCCCACACCGACCTACATGCCCTATCTACACTAGTCCCACACCGTCCATCATGCCCCATCTACACTAGTCCCACCTGCCCACAACGTCCAACACTCCCCATCTACACTAGTCCCACCCACCCAAACCGTCCATCATGCCCCATCTACACTAGTCCCACCTGCCCACACTGACCAACATGCCCCATCTACACTAGTCCCACCTGCCCACACCGTCCATCATGCCCCATCTACACTAGTCCCACCCGCCCACACCGGCCAACATGCCCCACCTACACTAGTCCCACCCGCGCACACTGACCAACATGCCCCATCTACACTAGTCCCACCCACCCACACTGACCAACATGCCCCATCTACACTAGTCCCACCTGCCCACACTGACCAACATGCCCCATCTACACTAGTCCCACCCGCCCACACCGTCCATCATGCCCCATCTACACTAGTCCACCTGCCCACTCTGACCAACATAGCCCATCTACACTAGTCCCACCGGTCCACACTGACCAACATGCCCCATCTAAACTAGTCCCACCCGCCCACACTGACCAACATGCCCCATCTACACTAGTCCCACCCGCCCACACCGTCCATCATGCCCCATCTACACTAGTCCAACCTGCCCTCACTGACCAACATGCCCCATCTACACTAGTCCCACCCGCCCACACCGTCCATCATGCCCCATCTACACTAGTCCCACCTGCCCACACTGACCAACATGCCCCATCTACACTAGTCCCACCTGCCCACACCGTCCATCATGCCCCATCTACACTAGTCCCACCTGCCCACACAGACCAACATGCCCCATCTACACTAGTCCCACCCGCCCACACCGTCCATCATGCCCCATCTACACTAGTCCCACCTGCCCACACAGACCAACATGCCCCATCTACACTAGTCCCACCTGCCCACACCGGCCAACATGCCCCATCTACACTAGTCCCACCTGCCCACACCGACCATCATGCCGCATCAACACTAGTCCCACCTGCCCACACCGACCAACATGCCCCATCTACACTAGTCCCACCTGCCCACACTGACCAACATGCCCCATCTACACTAGTCCCACCTGCCCACACCATCCAACATGCCCCATCTACACTAGTCCCACCTGCCCACATCAGCCAACATGCCCCATCTACACTAGTCCCACCTGCCCACACAGACCAACATGCCCCATCTACACTAGTCCCACCTGCCCACACCATCCAACATGCCCCATCTACACTAGTCCCACCTGCCCACACCGTCCAACATGCCCCATCTACACTAGTCCCACCCCCCCACACAGACCAACATGTGCTAGGAGGATGCGAGGAGGCTGCAGAGTGACTTGGATAGATTAGGCGGGTGGGCAAATGCATGGGAGATGCAATATAATGTGGATAAATGTGATGTTATCCACTTTGGCGGCAAGAACAGGAAAGCAGAGTATTACCTGAATGGTGACCGATTGGGAGAAGGGGAGATGCAACGTGACCTGGGTGTCATGGTGCACCAGTCATTGAAAGCAAGCGTGCAGGTGCAGCAGGCAGTGAAGAAAGTGAATGGTATGTTGGCATTCATAGCAAGAGGATTTGAGTATAGGAGCAAGGAGGTTCTGCTGCAGTTGTACAAGGCCTTGGTGAGACCGCACCTGGAGTATTGTGTGCAGTTTTGGTCTCCTTACCTAAGGAAAGACTTTCTTGCCTTAGAGGGAGTACAGAGAAGGTTCACCAGATTGATCCCTGGGATGGTGGGACTTTCATATGAGGAAAGACTGGATAGACTGGGCTTATACTCACTGGAATTTAGAAGACTGAGGGGGGATCTTATAGAAACATATAAAATTCTTAAGGGGTTGGAGAGGCTAGATGCGGGAAGATTGTTCCCGATGTTGGTGGAGTCCAGAACTAGGGGTCACAGCTTAAGGATAATGGGGAAGCCTTTTAGGACCGAGATGAGAAAACATTTCTTCACACAGAGAGTGGTGAATCTGTGGAATTCTCTGCCACAGAAGGTAGTTGATACCAGTTCATTGGCTATATTTAAGAGTTAGATGTGGCCCCTTTTGCTAAAGGGATCAGGGGGTATGGAGAGAAGGCAGGTACGGGCTACTGAGCTGGATGATCAGCTATGATCATATTGAATGGCGGTGCAGGCTCGAAGGGCCGAATGGCCTACTCCTGCACCTATTTTCTATGTTTCTAACATGCCCCATCTACACTAGTCCCACCTGCCCACACCGCCCAACATGCCCCATCTACACTAGTCCCACCTGCCCACACCGCCCAACATGCCCCAACTACACTAGTCCCACCTGCCCACACCGGCCAACATGCCCCATCTACACTAGTCCCACCTTCCCACACCGGCCAACATGCCCCATCTACACTAGTCCCACCTGCCCACACCGACCAACATGCCCCATCTATACTAGTCCCACCCTCCCACACCGTTCAACATGCCCCATCTACACTAGTCCCACCTGCCCACACTGACCAACATGCCCCATCTACACTAGTCCCACCCGCCCACAACGTCCAACATGCCCCATCTACACTAGTCCCACCTGCCCACACTGACCAACATGCCCCATCTACACTAGTCCCACCCGCCCACACCGGCCAACATGCCCCATCTACACTAGTCCCACCCGCCCACACCGTCCAACATGCCCCATCTACACTAGTCCCACCTGCCACACTG
The DNA here is from genome assembly GCF_053455715.1 of Rhinoraja longicauda. NCBI lineage: Eukaryota > Metazoa > Chordata > Chondrichthyes > Rajiformes > Arhynchobatidae > Rhinoraja > Rhinoraja longicauda. Next base: position 22,277 of record NW_027602324.1, read on the forward strand.
ACCAACATGCCCCATCTACATTAGTCTTACCCGCCCACACTGACCAACATGCCCCATCTACACTAGTCCCACCTGCCCACACAGACCAACATGCCCCATCTACACTAGTCCCACCCGCCCACACCGTCCAACATGCCCCATCTACACTAGTCCCACCTGCCACACTGACCAACATGCCCCATCTACATTAGTCTTACCCGCCCACACTGACCAACATGCCCCAG
>NW_027602324.1:25000-39822 GCF_053455715.1 Rhinoraja longicauda
TATTTCAGACTGGAAGAATACGGGAAAGTATCAGGATATAAAATTAATAAAGATAAAACTGAAATAATGCCTCTTTTTGAAGGCAATTATGACCAATGTAAAAGAGAAAGTCAGTTTAAATGGCAAAAAGAAGGCATTAAGTACTTAGGAGTTAAAGTAGATAATAAGTTAAATAATTTGTATAAATTAAATTATAAACCACTAATAAAAAAAATAGATGAGGACCTGAAGAAATGGATGAATCTTCCAATTACATTGCTAGGGAGAGTGAACTGTATTACGAGCAACGCTAGACAGCTAGAAAGCTGGATATCTGTATACAGCTATCAGCGAGATAGCTGGAGATATTGATAGTAAATAGGTAGCTCTCTATCTAGGCAGCTATTTGAGGGGTGCGCGCTCTCTCTCTCTCTCTCTCTCATCCTCTGTGGCCCTCGTGAGAGAGGGAGATCTTGTTGTGGGGACGATAGGTGAGCCATGATAGAATGCAGGAGTGGACTCGATGGGCCTTGGTGCAATAACTCTGCTGCTATGACTTTTGTACCCAGTGTTCTTTTTTAACAGTGCACTGCTGCATCCTCACACAGCGCACCCCAGTGCATGTACAGTAGCAATATACTGTCACAGCGCCCTCCCGTGGATGAACATCAGCAGCACACTGCAACATCCACACACAGCGCACCTCAGTGCATGTACAGTGGCAATATACTGTCACAGCGCCCTCCCCTGGATGAACATCAGCAGTACACTGCAACATCGAGGCACAACAGCCCTCACTGTCTGTACAAGATAAGTGCATCGCAGCATCAGCATTGCTTATGATGGACCTTGAGTTCCCAATGCGAAACACGCAAATCGTGGTAGTACGTTTACAGTAATAAATAAGCCACGTAGAATGCTTGCTATATTTGACCGAGTCATTGAATATGAGTCAGATGTCAATATTCAACTTTAGAGAACTTTACTTCGGCCGCTTTTGCAGCTTTGTGTACAGTTATGTTCGCTCTCGTACACAAAGGATATGGGCGCTTCGGAAATCGTGTTCAACGCGTTTACAAGAACATCGCCTGGAGCGTATGAACAACCAGACGTTGGACTGATTCATCGGAGTTCGGGCAGTAACCTGATAGATCGATAGCAAATTATGAGAGGCAAATATATGGTAAACAGTCAGAACATTCCTCTCAAGATTGAAATATCAAGTATTGAAGGCCACCCCTTTATGGTGAAAGGGATGAAGTTTAAACGAGGTGTGCGGGGAAAGCAAGCGGCAGTAAGTCCATCGAACGCAATACCGCAGGTGGCCATTGGGTGATAAGGAATAGGAGTAGAATTAGACCATTCGGCCAATCGTCTTATCCGCCAAGCTTTTTCCCTCCAACCCGCATTCTCCTACCATCTCCCCATAACTTCTGATACCTGTATTAATCCAGAATCTTTCTGTCTACGCCTTTAAATATCCAGTGACGTGACCTACACAGCCTGTTGTGGCAAATAATTCCACAAATTCATCACCTTCTGACTAATTAAATTTCTGATCAACTTCAAAAGAGAACGTAGATTAATTCTGAGGAAATGATCTCTTGTCCGAGACGCTCCCACAAGTGGAAACATACTTTCCACATCCACTGGATCTAAACCATTCACATATTTGTATGTTTCAATGAGGTCCACCCTCATACTTCTAAACTCCGAGTGCAATCCGGGAGTCGACCAAACGCTCGCCATAGGTTAACTTATTGCTGGGATCATTCTTGTAAACCTCCTCTGGACCCTCTCCAGAGCCAGCACACCTTTCCTCTGATATGGTGCCCAGAATTGCTCACAATATTCCAAATGCGGCCTTCCCGTCGCCTTGTATAGCCTCAAAATTAAATCCGTGTTTCTGTGTACAAGTCCTCTTGAAATGAATGCAAGCAATGAGTTTGCTTCCATTAGACAATAGACAATAGACAATAGGTGCAGGAGTAGGCAATTCGGCCCTTCGAGCACCACCATTCCATGTGATCATGGCTGATCATTCTCACCGATTCAACTTGCAGATAAAAAATTTGGGAATAATAATTTGGGAACCGAGCCACGCAGGGCTACAGAGAGAGGTTGAACAGGTTGGGTCTTTATTCTTTGGAGCGTAGAAGGTTGAGGGGGGACTTGATAGAGGTTTTTAAAATTATGAGAGGGACGGACAGAGTTGACGTGGGTAGGCTTTTCCCTTTGAGAGTGGGGAAGATTCCAACAAGGGGACATAGCTTCAGAATTGAGGGACAAAGGTTTAGGGGTAACATGAGGGGGAACTTCTTTACTCAGAGGGTTGTGGCTGTATGGAATGGGCTTCCGGTGGAAGTGGTGGAGGCTGGTTCGATTTTATTATTTAAGAGTAAATTGGATAGGTATATGGATAGGAGGGGATTGGAGGGTTATGGTCTGAGTGCAGGTAGATGAGACTAGGTCAGGGAGAATGGTCGGCGTGGACTGGTAGGGCTGGACAGGCCTGTTTCCATGCTGTAGTTGTTATATGTTATATGTTATATGTTATATGTTATATGTTATAATAATAATAATAATAATAAACATTTATTTTTTATAGCGCTTTTCCAATTGCTCAAAGACGCTTTACAAACCAGTCAGGACATAAAAACAAACAAACAAACAAAAGATTTGTCCTGACGGAGCAGCGTCGAACAAATAGCGCCAGCGTCCTCTCACGTGAGTCCGGCAGTAGACAATAAAGAACACAAGACACACAATTACAATTACAATTACAATTTTAACACAAACAGCCATCACAGTGATTGCTCCAGGCACACCCTCACTGCGATGGAAGGCAAAGAAAAGTCTTATCTCCTCCTCATTCTTCTCCCGTGGTGCCACGAGGCGACCGAGGCTCTCGACTTTTGAACCCCCACCGGGCGATGGAAAGTCCCAGGGCCGAGCCGAGCAGGCCGATGAAGGTCCTAAGCCCCCACCGGGTGATGGGAAGTGCCGCGACCGAGCCACGCAGGGCGATGAAGGGCCTGCGAGCGAGCCGATCAAACCTCGCGCTTCGGGGCGGTCGAAGCTGCTACGGCTGGAGCTCCCGAAAGCCGGTCGCCAGCCAAGGACCTGCGAACTCCAGATGTTGCGGTCTGCAGGGCCCACGGCCGAAGCCTCCGAGATGGCAAGTCCAGGCCCTGCCACCGGATTCTTCAAGGTCGATCCCAGCTGGAGGCCGCCGACTCCACGTTGTTGGGCCGTAGCACGAACGGAGATACGACACGATAACCAGCACTCCCAAGTCCCTTTGAACTTCAGATTGATGGATTATTTTCCCACTTAGACAATAGTCTACGCCATTATTCCTACTACCAAAATGCAGTACTCCGCACTTTGCTACACTATATTCCATCTGCCACTTCTCTACCCATTCCCCCAACATGTCCTGGTCCTTCTGCGGAGTCCCTGCTTTCTCTAAACTACCTGCCCTTCCACCTTTTTTCGTAACATCTGAAAACCTGGCCACAAAGCCTTCAATCCCCTCGTCCAAATCATAATATAAAACGTGGAGTAGCGGACAAACACCGATCCTTGAAGATCTTCACTAGTTACTGTTAGCCAACGAGAAAAAAATCCCTCTTTATTGCCACTCTTTGTCTTCTGCCATCCAGCCAGCCAGTTATCCATGCTGATGTTTGCCCTTTGTCACCGTGGGCTCTCATCTTCCTAAGCAGCCATCTTGTGACACCTGGTCAAAGGTTTTCTGAAAATCAAAGTTAACAACATCTACTGTCTCTCCGTTGGATGTTTTGCTATTTACTTCTTCAAATAATTCCAGCAAATTTATCAAACACGACCTTCCATTCACAAAGCCATGCCAACTTATGCCTATTTCATCGTGCACTTATAAATACTCTGTCACATCATCCTGTATAACGGGTCCTAAAATCTTACCACCCACTCCACTGGTGTTGGAGGCAGATACAATAGTGACATTTAAGACAAGTTCAGATTTTCAGGTAATGAAGGGATATGCATTGTGAGAAGGCAGGTAAGGGTGGTCGTCTCATGTTCGGCACAGCTATTATTAGCCGAAAGTCCTGCCGTGCCTTGTACTTCGTGTGGGAAAGAAATGCAGATGCTGGTTTAAATGGAAGGTAGATACAAAATGCTGGTGTAACTCAACGAGACAGGCAGCATCTCTGGAGAGAAAGAATGGGTGACGTTTCGGGTCGAGACCCTTCTTTAGACTGATGTCGGAGAGGTCGGCGGGAAAGAGATAGAATTTTGTTGGAGACAGTGAGACTGGTGGTAGAACTGGGAAGGAGGAGGGATGGAGAGAGAGGGAAAACAAGGGCTAACTGAAGTTAGAGAAGTCAATGTTCATACCGCTGGTATGTTAACTGCCCAGGCGAAGTATGAGGTGCTGTTCCTTCAATTTGCGCTGGGCCTCACTCTGACAACGGAGGATGCCCAGGACAGAAAGTTCAGATTGGGAATGGGGGAGCGGGGGTGAGTTAAAGTGCTGAGCAACCGGGAGATCAGGTACGACTGTGTAGAGCTGTTCAGCGAAACGATCGTCGAGCTTGCGCTTGGTCTCTCCGATATCACTCCATCAGTACTATCCCACAGTATACCGTTACACCAGTACTACCCCACAGTGCGTCACTCCATCAGTACTATCCAACAGTATACCGTTACAGCAGTATTACCCCACAGTGCGTCACTCCATCAGTACTATCCAACAGTATACCGTTACACCAGTACTACCCCACAGTGCGTCACTCCATCCGTACTATCCCACAGTATACCGTTACACCAGCACTACCCTACAGTGCGTCACTCCATCAGTACTATCCAACAGTATACCATTGCACCAGCACTACCTTACAGTGCGTCACTCCATCAGTACTACCGCACAGTGTCACTCCATCAATTCCATCCCACATTATGTCACAACAACAGTACTACCGCACAATATGTCACCCCATCAGAACTACCACAGAATGTGCCATTACTTCAAAACTACCCTACGTTAGGTTACTCCATCAATACTACTTCACAGTCTGTCACTCCATCAGTACTACATGTTACTCCATTAGTCGTACCCAAGAGCGTGTCACTCTCATCAGTACAACCCCACAGTATGTCATTCCATCATTTCTTCCCGACGGTGTTTCACTGTGTCAGTACCACCTTAAGTATGTAATTTCATCAGTTCTACCCACAGTTTTTCACCCCTTCAATAATACCATCGAAAGTGTCACTATATCAGTACTACCCCAAAATATACCAGTCCTTCACTACTACCCCACAGGATGCTAATCCATAAGTATTATCGCACAGCGTGTCACTCCATCAGTACTACCAAATCGTCGGCTACTTCATCATTACTGCATCACAACGTGTCATTCATTAGGTACTATCCCATAGAATGCCATTGCATCAGTACAAGCAAATGGATAGTCATTCCATCAGTACTATCCCACTATCAGTACTATCCGATCAGTTCTACCCCTCAATGTGTCACTCCATCAGAACTACACGAAATGTGTCATTACATCAGTCCTACCCCATTTAGTTTCACACCATTAATATTATCCGACAGTGTGCCACGACATCAGTACTACCATATCGCTTGTTCCTCCATCAGTACTACCGCACACTGTGTCACTCTATCAGTAATACACCAAAATGTTTCACTCCATCAGTACCTGCCCACAGTTTGTCACTTCACTAGTACAACCCCAAAGTCTATTGCTCCATCTGTATTGCCCACATTGTGTCACTCCATTAATACTACCCCACTGGTGATCACTCCATCAATACAAGCCTACAGTGTGTTAGACGATCATTACTACAACACACTATGTCACTCCATCAGTACAACCCCGGAGCGTTTCACTTCATCGGTACTACCGCACGATATACCATTGCATCGATACACACCCACAGTTTTTCAACATCAATAGCACCTTGTGTATTATTCCATTATTACTACCACACAGGGTGTCACTCTATCAGTACTATCCAACGGCGTGTCACTCCATCAGTACTACACAATGAGTCCTTCCATCAGTACTACCCCACAGTGCTTCAATCCACCAGTACTACTCTGGTATATGTCTCTCCAACAGTACTACACCGCAGGGTGTCACACAATCAATACTATTCCACAATATGCTATTGCGTCAGTACTGCCACAAAGAGTGCCATTCCATCAGTACTACCTCAAAGTGTGTCACTCCAACAGCACTACCCACAGTGTGCCACTGCATCAGTAATAAAATATCGTTTGTTACTCCATCTGTACTACCCTACACTGTGCCACTCCATCAGTGCCCCCCCATAGAGCATCGTACCATCAGGAATATCACTCGGGTTATCATTGCATCAGTACGTGTGTCACTCCATCAGAACAATCCATTATCACTCCATCAGTACTACCACGCAGCGTGTCACTCCATCAGTATTCCCCACAGTATGTCACTCCATCAGCCCTATCTCACTGTGTCACTCCATCAATAATTCCCCACAGTTTCACTCTATTAGTATTTCCCCACAATGCCTCACGCCATTAGCACTACCCGATCTTTATCATTCAATCAGGACTATCCCAGTGGGTCACTCCATAAGTGCTGCCATAAATTGTGTCATTCCATCAGTATTACCAAACAGTGTGTCACTGCGTTATTACTACACCACAGATTGTCATCACAATAGTACTACCGCTCAGTGTGTCACTCCGTCGGTGAAACCACACAGTGTCTCACTGCATCAATACAACTCCATATTGTTACACTACATCGGTACTACCCCACATCATATCACTCCAGTGCAACCCTACAACGTGTCACTCCATCAGTACTCTCCGCAGTTTTTTCTTCCATCAGTACTCCCCAAAGTGTTTCACACCATCAGGACTACCTCAAATCTGCCATTCCATCCGCATTACCCCACACTGTGCTAACCCATCGCAGCGACTCCATAGTGTGTAATTCCATCACTATTTCACCACAGTTTTTCATCGCAACAGTACTACCGAAGAGCGTGTCAGTCCATCAGTATTACTGCGTCACTCCAACAGAATATGTTATTACATCAGTCCTACCCCACAGTGTGTCATTCCATCAACACATCTCCACAGTACGTCATTACACCAGTACTACTCCACAGTGTTACTCTGCATCAGTACAACACTGGAGCGTGTCACTCCATCAGTACTACCCTACAATATGTTATTCCATCAGTATTACACCACAGTGATGCACTCCATCAGTACTGCCTTAAGCTTGTTATTCCATTATGTCCAACCGCACGGACTCATTCAATTAGTATTCCCCAACAGTGTAACCCTCCATCTGTACAGCCTCACCGTCAGTCCTACTTCAGTGTGGAAGTCACAATGTGCAACCAGACAGTACCACCGAACATTGTGTCAATACTCCAGTACTCGCCCACTGTGCGCCATTCTGTCCATACCACCCGCAGTGTGTCATTCAATCAGCACTACACCGAAGTATGTCACTCCATCAGTACAACCGCGCAGTGTGTCACTCCATCAGTACTACTCCACAGCGTGTCACTCCATCAGTTTTACCCCAAGGGGTGGGGTGATGGAGTGACAAACTGCGTGGTAGTACTGATGCAATGACATGAGTACTGCCACACAGTTTGTCACTCCGTCAGTACTACTTCAGTGTGGAACTACATCAGTACGAGTCCAGGGTGTCAGTCCATCAATTCTACGCCACAGTGTGCCAGTTCCTCAGTACTACCTCACAATGTATCACTCCGTTAGTCTATCCCACAGTGTTTCATCCATCAATTCTTCCCCACAGTATGTCATTACAACAGAACTACCTCGCAATTTGTCACTAAAACAGTATTATTCCACTGTGTGTCACTTCGTCAGTACTCCTCCACAGTTTGTCATAACAACAGTACTACTCATTGTGTCACTCCATCAGTATTACCCGCAGTGTGTCACTACATCAGTAGAGGCCCACGGTGTATCACTCCATCAGAACTACTGCAAAGTGTGTCACTTCATCAGTACTGCTGCAGTGTGTCACTCCATCAGTACCAACCCACAGTGTGCCAATCCACAAGAACTGCATCAACTGGTGTTACTCCATCAGTACTACAGTGTAGTGCTGAAGTGTTCAAAGTAGGAGGCCCTGTCATGATGCAGAAGCTGACTGAACTCATCCAGTCCATGTGGAATGAAGGAAAGGTCTCACAACAGCTGAAAGATGCCAGAATAGTCCACATCTACAAGAGGAAAGGCAACCGCCAGTCTTGCGACAATCATCGAGGCATCTCCCTCCTGTCCATAGCAGAGAAGATCTTGGCGCGCATTCTGTTCAACCGTCTTATTCAACACCTTGAGCAGGGTCTCCTTCCAGAAAGCCAGTGTGGTTTCCGTGCTGGGCGTGGAACTGTCGACATGATATTTGCTACACGCCAACTCCAGGAAAAATGCCAAGAGCAGCTCAGCGACCTGTTCGTGATCTTCGTCGATCTGACAAAGGCCTTCGACACTGTCAGCAGAGATGGCTTGTGGATAATGCAGAAGTTTGGCCGTCCCAGCAAGTTCATCACGATTGTCCGGCAGTTCCATGACGGCATGATGGTGAAAGTGCGAGATGATGGAGACGAATGGGAAGCCTTTCCAGTGACAACAGGCATGAAGCAAGGTTTTGTTCTTGCCCCTACACTCTTCATCATGGTCCTCTCTGCCATGCTGACCGATGCCTTCCATGACTGCCAGGATGGAATACACATCAGGTACAGGAACTGACAGCAGGCTGTTCAACCTCAGGTGCCTGCAAGCTGTTACAAAGGTGAAGGAGACCATCATCAGAGATTTCTTGTTTGCTGATGACTGCGCCCTCAACGCCAGCACAGAGCAGAAAATGCAGCTTTAAATGGACTGCTTCTCACAGGCCTGCGACGACTTTGGTTTCTCCAATAGCACCAAAAAAGTCTGAAGTTATGTACCAGCCCGCGCCTGGAAAGCCCTACCAGGAACCACACATCACGGTGAAGGGGCAGAACCTACAGGCAGTCGACAGCTTTACCTATCTGGGTAGTACACTCTCGCGAGTGGTGAACATTGACGCTGAGGTCAACAACAGGATTGCCAAGGCCAGCGCTGCCTTTGGGCGACTCCGTGGGAATGTTTGGGAGCGGAGAGGACTCGGCCTTACCACCAAGCTGAAGGTCTACCGTGCAGTGGTACTCTATGCCAGTGAGACTTGGACTGTCTACAGCAGACATGCCAAACAGCTCAACCACTTTCACTTGAGCTGCCTACGTAGACTCCTTCACATCAGGTGGCAGGACAAAATTCCCGACACAGAGGTCTTGGAACGGGTCGGAATCCCCAGCGTACACACCCTCCTACGGAAAGCCCAAGCCAGATGGGCAGGCCATGTCGTCAGAACGCCCGAGAGTCGACTGCCAAAACAACTTCTGTATGGAGAACTGTGTCAGGGCAAGCGCTCAGTAGGAGGACAGAAGAAACGGTTTAAGGACTGCCTCAAAGTGTCCCTCAAAGACTTGGACATCAACCTCAGCACTTGGGAGTCTCTTGCTCTGGACCGTCCAACCTGGCGTAGCAAGCTCACCACAGGAGCCCGTGCAGCAGAGAACAGACGCACTGAAGAGGCCCAGAGGAAACGCACCGCGCGCAAGGCCTGGGCTACCCCCACTTCCACTGCAGCACCCATCCACTTGTGTCCTACGTGTGGGCGTGCCTTCCGGGCCCGGATTGGCCTCACCAGTCACTTCAGGACCCACAGTCACCAATCCTCCAACTGAAAGTGAAGTCATGGTCAACTTCGAACCCAAAGGACCAACAACAACAACAACAACACAGCGCATTGTGTCACTCCATCAGTACTACCCCCACATTGTGTCACTCCATCAGTACACTGCACAGTGTGTTACTCCATCAGCACTACTGCGCAGCGTGTCACTTCATCAATACAACTCCAAAGTGTGTCACTCAATCTGTACCAACCCACAGTGTGTTAATCCACCATTACTACCATACATTATGTCACTCCATCAGTACACTGCACAGTGTGTCACTCCATCAGTAATGCCCCACCGCGTGTCACGTCGTCACTAAAACCCACAGTATGCCATTACATCATTACAAACACACATGTTCACACCCTCAAACACAGTCAAACACGCACACACACATACCCGCGCACGAAGACACACACAATCTCTCAAATGCAATCACAATCAAATATACAAATGTACCGTGAAAAGACTGTTGCGTGCTACCCAGTCAATGGAAACAAAATACTTCATTACAGTCGATCCATTTACAGAGTATAGATACATGATAAGGGGATAACGTCCAGTACGAGGTAAAGCCTGCAAAATCCGATCGAGGATAGTCCGAGGATCAACAGAGGTAGATAGTAGTTCAGCACTGCTTTCTGGTTGTGGTGGGATGATTCCGTTGCCTGATAACAGCTGGGAAAACACTGTCCCTGAAACTGGAGGTGTGCATTTTCACACTTCTGTGCATTTTACCTGATGGGACAGAGGAGAAGCAGGAGTGGCAATGGTGCGACTCGTTCTTGATTATGCTGCTGGCCTTGCCGAGGCAGCGTGGTTTATAAATTGAGTCAGTATATGGGAGGTTGCTTTGTGTGATGGTCTGGACAATTCGCAGCAATTTCTGGCGTTCTTGTATGGAGCTGTTCCCAAACCAAGCTGTGATGCATCTTGATAAAATACTTTCTATGGTGCATCTGTCGAAGTTGGTGAGAGTTGTAGAGGGCACGCCGAACTGGCTAAGCCTGCCAAGGACATGGATGGGTGAAGTTCGGTTCGAGACCCTTCTTCAGACTGATTGTGGTGGGAAGCTGGAGAAGGCTGGAACAGCAGGACAAAGCGAGTTGAATGATGAGTGGGTGAATACCGTTTTAATAGTTAGGTGGTTGAGACCAGAGGTTAAAAGATAAAAGTTGCGAGATAAGGATTGAGCAGGTTGGAATTATAAAGAGAGAGGAGGGAATATCGGTTGAAGATGGAGGTGGAGGGGATTAACAAGTGCGAGTCCGCGTGAAGCAAGAGATAGAGCGAGGGAAAAGCGGGAAGTTGCACGTTAGTTACCTGGCATTTGCTAATGTTCATACCATTAGGTTGCAAGGTTCCCAAGCGGACTATGAAGCGGCGTTCTTTCTGTTTTAATGTAACCTCTCTGGCGCTGGTGGAGGCCCAGGACAGAAAGGTCAGTGTCCGAGGGGGAGTTACAATGGCTTGCAACGGGGAGATACGGCAAGCCTTAGCAGAACGAGGGTGAGTGTTCGACAAAACGGTCGCCGAGTCTCCATTTCACCACGCCGATGTAAAGGAGGCCATACCTGGAACACCACATGCAGTAGATGAGATTAGAGGAGGTGCAGGTGAACATCTGTCTCACCTGGAAGGGCTTCTCGAGCGTGAGGGAGGGGGTTTAGGGACAGCTGTTACATCCCATGGTGGCTAACCGTTTCAACTGCACTTGCCAAGAAAGGCTTTGGAAAGAGAAGTGATGGTAAGGTGGGGAAATGGATAGAGAAATCGGTCGTACAAAGATAAAAGGGAGAGATAGAGGAGAAGACGAAAGAAGAAGTGGAGGGAGAGTGAACGATCAAAGGGAGAGTGGGAAAATGAGGAGAGAGGGGAGTTCAGAGCGAGTGGGTTGGCAAAAGGGGGAGAGGGAAGCATTAGAGAGATACAGGGAGAAGGAGGGAGAGATGCAGTAAGAGTGGGAGTGGAGAGAGGTTGGCAGAGAGCGGTCGGCACAGAGAGGGAGAATAGAGAGTGTAGGGGCGAAAATAACAGTTCAGAGAGAGAATAGAAGTAAAGATGGAGAGAGAGAGAAAGAGAGGAGGGAGAGATGTTGCATCATTCGCCGTGTGTTGTACTTTTAAGACAATTCTGAGACGGCAATGGTTCTGTTCACTAAGTGTCGTGAGTCTTTGGGTCGTTCCTCCTCAGAGGTGATGAAGGTAGAGAATGTTGTTGTCCCAAGGCAAAGCCAGATCCATTCCAGGCAAGCAAGGACTAAATGCTTACTAGGGGTCGCCGGGAGGGTGGGGTTGAGGTTACAATCAGTTAAGCCGCGATCACATTGAGTGTTAAAACAGAGTGGACGGGCCATTTTAGTCTGATGTGATCTGTTGAACTAATTCATCACGCTGACAAAGGCTGTCTAGTCCACCTTTAAACTGGGCACCAGAAGCATTGAGACGGTCCCTTAAATTTGGGATTGCCTTGCTGAGTGAAGGAAATCAGATAAACAACACGAGGTGGAGAGTTGGACCAGATGGAGTTTGAACCAATATCCCCTTTGCTGGAAATATGCCGCTCCCAATTTCCATCCCTCAGTATCGCCACAATTCCCAGTCTTTGGAGTTTCTCAATCAATTCCCTGAATAAATCACGACCTGTCTCAGCAGGGATTTCACTTGGCTGATGTCATCTGTTTGCGAATCATTTCAAAATATCTATTTTTTAAACTCTGTTGAAACTTCACTGTCCCGGTGGAGACGGAAAATGGTATAAAATCTCCGGGAATGTTCTGCCCCGGCATTTCATTCCGAGAGATTACCGGTAGCTCACGGGGACACGTCGCTGGGCAGAGAAAATGCACCGTCAAAAACTTGTGGAATATTACGCCGTGCAGAAAATCTTGTACGTGATCATTGCTGCCGTTGGAGTCCCTGGTAAGTGAGCAGAACGATTCAAGTTTTATAACTCCGTCTGTTAACCGGTGTTGACCTGATTCTGATCGTGTTACAATATTCCTAACTGATGATTGTTGTACAAGAATATGTGAAGTATATCAATCCTCTAAATGAAATATCTTTGAATTAACGCTGTGATTTTTCTCATTTTCAGACAGCCTAAACTACCTCTCTTTCTCCCACTGCCGGGACCCACTAGAATGTTGTTCTTGCCTTCAGTGGGACCTTGCCCAGAGTTGTCCAGTGCTCGGGACAGGCAGCTCTCCGGGACGGTGTGACTGGGAAGGGGTTTACATTGTGAAGTTCACTGTGTCTGAGTTATTGATCAGAGTGAACACCGCTCCTGTGGACACGTCTCACTGTGGAGTTTGTCACAAGTCGGATTCCACCGCCTGTTGGTCAATAATTGGATCAATCTCCTGAACCAGTGGCCGCGGATCTACCGGCGTGTGTTGTTACCGAACTGAGGAATGAATCCATTAACGGAGCCGCTCTGCTGCCGGATCCTAAGTTGTCGCTGCCTTCCCTCTGGAACCCTCCTCGTCCCCATCAGATGCCGAGTTCCCAGAGCCCTGGTTAAACGCGGCCGGTCACGGTTAAGTCTGTGAAACCGGCCCCATCAGAGACTGTGAACGGGGTTAACTGTAGACAGGACCATTCCGCCTATTGTAGCGGGCGGCTGCTCGTTCCATCCCCTCCCTTTACCCCGCCCGTCGCCTTATCTCCTCTCCCCTGAAGCAGGCAGGTCGGGCACAGTCGGAGCCGGGTCTGACATTGTTAAACCTGCAGCCGCGCACCGACTCCAACACTCCTGATCTCCAGCTGAAAGTGGAGCCGGTGTTCAGCCCCGGAGACCGTGTTCAGTAATGCCCAGTGTCCGCTCCCCTTCTCTTTCCGCAGTGAATTTAGTGGCGATTGTGATCCTGTCCCGGGGAAAGTGCGGCCTCTCCACCTGCACCACTCGCTACCTGGTGGCCATGGCAGCGGCCGATCTACTCGCCCTGATCACCGAGGTCATTTTGTATTGGATCCGATCCCATTACTTTTATTGAGAGTTTCCTGTCCATCACCCCTGTGTGCCGTGTTAACGAAGTACTGAGGTATTCAGCTACAGACTGTTCTGTCTGGTTCACCGTCACTTTCACCTTTGATCGCTTTGTCGCCATTTGTTGCCAGAAGCTGAAAACTAAATATTGCACCGGGAAAACTGCGGCTGCGGTTCTCGCAACAGCCGCCGTTCTGCTGTGTCTGAAAAACGTTCCCCCGCTACTTCACAAATGAACCCCGGACAACCATCGACAATGTCCCGTGGGGCTGTGGCCCGGTGGACAGTTATTACACTGACCCCGGGTGGGTGGCATTTGACTGGATCGACACGGTTTTAACTCGTTCCTCCCTTTCGCTGTGATCCTGCTGCTCAACGCTCTGACAGTCCGGCACATTTTAGTGGCCAGTCGGGTCCGTCAGGGGCTGAGGGTTCAGAGCAAGGGGGAGAAGCGCAGTGACCCGGAGATGGAGAGCAGGAGGTCTGTGGTTTTACTCTTCACCATCTCCGGCAGCTTCATCCTCCTGTGGCTGACGCTGGTTGTAAACTTCTTCTATTATCAGATCACAGGGATGGGACTGATCTGAATGATTCCCTATATATCTTTGCCAACGTCGGGTATTTGCTGAGGAATCTCAGCTGCTGCACCAACACATTTATTTACGCGGTGACCCAGTCCCAAGTTCAGTGGAGCAGGTGAAGAGCGCGGTGAAATTATCCGCTCACCTCAGCGCTGCGGCTCATTAATAAACCCGCGCCCTGAGCGCATCCCAGAGGGCGGCCGCAGTCTCTCTGCTCCGGGGCTCCGGCTCCTCACATTCACCGCCGCATCTTCCAGCTGTCAGTCCCGGGCGGATGATCCATCGCCGGCCCCCGCTCCGGGACCCCCAGCCCCTCACATTCACCCAATCGCCCCCTTGCTCAAAGATGCAGATTAAGTAGGAAAAATAACACCATTGCCTGTCAGATATACTGATCATTTTTAATGACAGTCCCTGATTATTGATCAAGATCAAGATCACGATAGATCAAGATAGCTTTAT
>NW_027602325.1:0-39774 GCF_053455715.1 Rhinoraja longicauda
ATTCGCTGTAAAGCAGCAACTCTACCGCTGCGCTACCGTGCCTTATAGAAACACATAAAAGGGATTGGACACAGTGGATGCAGGAAACATGTTCCCGGTGTTGGGGCAGTCCAGAATCAGGGGTCACACACAGTTTAAGAATAAGGGGTCGGCCATTTAGAACTGAGATCAGGAAAAACCTTTTTCACCCAGAGAGTTGTGAATCTGTGGATTCACCAGATATGTTCAAGAGAGAGTTAGATAGAGCTCTAGGGGCCAGCGGAACCAAGGGATATGGGGAGAAGGCAGGAACAGGGCACTGATTGTGGATGATCAGCCATGACCACATTGAATGGCGGTCCTGGCTCGAAGGGCCGAATGGCCTCCTCCTGCAGCTATTGTCTATTTATCAATGTATCCCACCTTGTCCCCCTCCCCTCAACCTCTCCTCTTCTGCCTGCCCTCCTTTCCCACCCCTCCTCCCTCCTCCCCTCCCACCCCTCACCCCCCCTCCTCATTTTCCCCGTCACTTCTCCTCCCCAAACACCACCCCCCCCCATAACCCGCCCTTCCCCTTTTTCCTCCCTCTTCCCTGTCCAGGTTGGGACCAGGCCGCGTCTCCATGGAGACGGGCCCCGCCGTTGCCCCCCCCTCCTCCGGTCGCCATGGTTACTCACCCCCTCTCCCCGCTTCCTGCTCCATCGTCGGCCCGCCCGCGCGCCCAACCACACGTCACTGGGCGGCGCCGCTAATCCGCCCCGTCGCCCCCGACACGTGACACCAGATCGTTATTCACCCGCACCGACACCAGACCCCATCCCCGCCCCCGACACCAGATCCCATCCCCGCCCCCGACACGTGACACCAGATCGCTATTCATCCGCCCCGACACGTGGCACCAGACCCCAGACGCTCATCAGGCAGCATCTCTGGAGAACATGGATAGGCGACGTTTCGGACTCAATCCGAAATGTCACCTATTGAGGTTCTCTGGTGATGCTGCCTATTCAATTATTCAAATATTCATTACACCAAGTCAAGCCTGATGCACCAATGAAGTCATACAGTGTGGAAACGGGCCCAACAGCCCAACTCAACCAACATGCCCTGTCTACACTAGTCCTACCTGCCCCAAATTTGGCCCACGACCCTCTAAACCTTTCCTATCCATGTTCCTGTCCAAGTGTCTATTAAACATTAGATATACAGAGTCAGGGTTCAATCCTGACTACGGGTGCCGTCTGCACAGAGTTTATACGTTCTCCGTGTGATCGCATGGGTTTCCCCCAGATGATACTAAGCTGGGGGGTAGTGTGAATTGTGAGGAAGATGCAATAAGGCTGCAGGGTGACTTGGACAGCTTGTGTGAAATGGCAGATGCAATTTAATGTGGATAAGTGTGAGGTTATCCACTTTGGTTGTAAGAATAGGAAGGCAGAGTATTATCTGAATGGTGTCAAGTTAGGAGGAGGGGGAGTTCAACGAGATCTGGGTGTCCTAGTGCATCAGTCAATGAAAGGAAGCATGCAGGTACAGCAGGCAGTGAAGAAAGCCAATGGAATGTTGGCCTTCGTAACAAGAGGAGTTGAGTATAGGAGCAAAGAGGTCCTTCTACAGTTGTACCGGGCCCTGGTGAGACCGCACCTGGAGTACTGTGTGCAGTTTTGGTCTCCAAATTTGAGGAAGGATATTCTTGCTATGGAGGGCGTGCAGCGTAGGTTCACTAGGTTAATTCCCGGAATGGCGGGACTGTCGTATGTTGAAAGGCTGGAGCGATTGGGCTTGTATACACTGGAATTTAGAAGGATGAGGGGGGATCTTATTGAAACGTATAAGATAATTAGGGGATTGGACACATTAGAGCCAGGAAACATGTTCCCAATGTTGGGGGAGTCCAGAACAAGGGGCCACAGTTTAAGAATAAGGGGTAGACCATTTAGAACGGAGATGAGGAAGAACTTTTTCAGTCAGAGAGTGGTGAAGGTGTGGAATTCTCTGCCTCAGAAGGCAGTGGAGGCCAGTTCGTTGGATGCTTTCAAGAGAGGGCTGGATAGAGCTCTTAAGGATAGCGGAGTGAGGGGGTATGGGGAGAAGGCAGGAACGGGGTACTGATTGAGAGTGATCAGCCATGATCGCATTGAATGGCGGTGCTGGCTCGAAGGGCTGAATGGCCTACTCCTGCACTTATTGTCTATTGTCTATTGTCTATTGATCTGGTTTCCATCCACATTTCAAAGGCGTGCAGGTTGGTAGGTTAATTGGCTCCGTTAAGAATTTTAAAACGTCCCCATTGTGTATGATAGTGTTGATGGTAATGGTCATAGTGTTGATGGTCGGCATGGACTCGGTGGGCTGAAGGGCCTGTTTCCGATCTGCACCTCTAAAATGAACTAAACTATACGAAACTAAGTCCATCCAATGGAGCGGATGTCACTGGAGTTTAACAATTCACCTGAACGTCAGCATCTCATTCCCCCAGCACCCCACAGGGATGGTCACCTTTGGTAAACGTAAATTTCCTGAGCAGTCTGTGACCCATAGCACTGTGGACATAGTGCTATATTTAAATCCCACAGCGCTGTGCCCATAGTATACTGCCCAAGCTGCTGAATGCGGACGTTTTCTGTTTTTTTGTTGACAGTATATGCTCAGTCTCACATTCCAATCACCCAATCAACTGGATGAAGTAAAAAAAAAAACACAGATCCTGAAAATCCGAATGGAAAGACCATTCATCGTCCTCGCAACATGGACCCACTACAGTTCGCATACCGTCCGAACAGGTCCACGGATGATGCGGTCTCCCAGGTTCTGCACACCGCTCTCTCTCATCTGGACAGCCAGGGGGGCTATGTGATGATGCTGTTCATTGACTTTAGTTCAGCTTTTAACACAATAGTCCCCAGCAGACTGGCTGAGAAGCTGCTGGAACTGGGGATTAGCACCCCTCTGTGTGCCTGGGTCCTGGATTTTCTCACCGCCAGGCCCCAAGTGGTCAGGATGGGGGAACACACATCTAGCTCCCTCAGTCTGAACATAGGATCCCCCCATGGTTGTGTCCTTAGCCCCCTACTGTACTCTCTGTACACACATGATTGTGGGGCCAGGTTCAGCTCAAACTCCATCATCAAGTTTACTGATGACACTGTGGTGGTGGGCCGGATCTCCAACAACGATGAGAAGGAGGTGGCTGATCTGGCACTCTGGTGTCAGGACAATAGCCTCCTCTTGAATGTCACTAAAACTAAGGAGCTGATTGTGGACTTTAGAAGGGCTAAACATCCAAGGACGTACACGCCACTGGAGATAAATGGGTCTACTGTGGATAGGGTGAGCAGTTTTAAATACTTGGGAGTCCACATTACAGAGGATCTGAAGTGGGCAACGTACATTGCCGCACTGGTGGGTAAGGCAAAGCAACGCCTTTACCACGTTAGACAGCTGAGGAAATTCAGAGTGTCTCTGGGGATCCTTCATTGCTTCTACTCTGGGGCTGTAGAGAGCATCCTGTCCGGCAACATTACAGTCTGGTTTGGGAACAGCTCTGCCCAGGACAGGATGGCCCTGCAGAGAGTAGTGCGTTCGGCAGAACGCACCACAGGAACTACACTCGTCCCCCTGCAGGACCTATACATCAGGAGGTGCAGATCCAGAGCAAGCAAGATCATGAGGGACCCCTGTAAGGGCTCAAATTCAGCGTAGCCATGTGGGTTTTATTGCAGGGGTGTAAAAAAGGTGTAAAAGCTCCAGCTCGATTATGTTGCCAGGACATCCTGTTTATGGCTAAGGGTATCCTTTGATATGGGCAACTGGCTTTAAGGCTTTGATGGTTAGCCATCCTTTGAAGTGTTAAGAAGAACAACTTGCCATATGGACTGCCCTTTGTTCCCAAGAAAGAAGAGGTCACGATGGACACAACGGACACGGAGGTCCCGAAAGACACATAAAGATTTATAGGACATTGTAAAACTTGCCATATAAGGTAGCAACAGGAAATTTACTGGCACATGTATTTCGGGTATAAATATGTGTAATTGTTAGCATTGGGGGAGAGAGACTACACTGGCTTCCTAAGCGTTTCTAAACGCTTCGGTTTCTAGACCGTCTCCCAACTGGGTGAGTAGAATAAAGAGGTTAAACGAATTCGGTTGTCTGCCTGTTTTTTCTAATAGGCCACAGACTACAACACCCCTGCCACCCCAGCAATGGACTATTCCAGATGCTACGGTCAGGCAAACGCCTCCGCTGTCACGCTGTGGAAAAGGTGAGGATGAGACGGAGTTTCTTCCCACAGGCCATCGGGACTGTTAACTTTTATAACTCCAGGGGCTACATTTTGTCTTCTCTATATTAACTTATTAACTTTATTTATATGCTGTAACTGTAATTCTTTTTTGTGCACAATCCACTTTCATTTCCTTACACATCGTGTGTGTGTATGTGACAAATAAACTTGACTTGACTTGTATTAGACCTGAAATGTAAAGTCTGTTTCACCTTGCAGATGCTGCCTGACCTACTGAGTATTTGGGGCAATTCCTGCTTTTATTCCACATTTTAAGCCATGTATGTTGTTTGGGCCGCAGATGTGGTAACAGGTGACAAAAGTCACTTATTAAATCAGATTCCCGCTGTTTCTGCAATTGTCGAAGTTAATTCTCAAAGTTACAGCTGGTCTGTGGTCGCACCGCGTGGCGTTGCTGCCATCTAGTGGCGGGACCAAGAAGTGACGCAGTTAACGCGTTGAAATGAACGGATCGACAGCTCTGATTCCACTTGCTGTTTATTTGACTTCCCACATTTACATTCCCCCTGGTTTTATTTCCGCGCTCACTGGGGTTTTACGACGTGGAATTTGGGGATTAAATGGGAGCCGTTCAGCGCCGACCTGTTGTCCACTGGGTTTCTGCCCCACAGCCCCTGAGCCCCGCTCCTGACGCCGGTCCCGGGACCCGACCCTTTTACACACCCGGAGCGGAATCGGAGCAGATTCTCAGCCAGTGGTCTTCATCCCAAGGCCCGAAGAAAGGATAAAGTTTCTCCGTGAATTTATTCCCAGTGAAGGTGTGGAGATGGGACTTGGTGTCCGCGTCGTAAAATGAAACTGTCCCGGACTCGTAACTGAGATAAACTCCCACCCTCCCGGGGATGGGACGGGCGGGGAGACGGGATGGAGGGGAGGTGAGTGCTTCAAACCCGTCACCCACCCGCCTGATGCTCCAGACTCCAGTCTCCGGGGTCAGTATGACCGGTCTCTTCCTCTCCACAGACTCTGCGGCGACTCCCAGTCTCCAGCCCCGACTCCCCGCCACCTCCACCTCCCAGTAATGTCTCCCCGATGTGAATCCCTCCGATCCCAGCACACACGCACTGCCTGTAAACCTCTTCCCGGTGTCAGGGAGACTCATCCGGGTCCTGGTCCGTCTCACCCTCTTCCGATCCTCAGACACCTCGAGCCACGGACCCGCTGTTTCCACATCCAGGGTGACGGAGACTGGGGGGAGAAGCAGAGAATCAGAGAGTCCCCGGGGGTCGGGGGGAGACTCGGGCAGCGCGGCCCCGGGACCGGGGGAGAGGCCGCTCGGCATCAGGCACAGCGGGTGGACAACAGACATCTCTCCCGGGGTTTTTATCCGGGGATGGAGAGGGGAATTTCGTGAGGTGGGGGAGGGTGGACGGGGAGGACGAGTGTGGAGAGTGAGGAGGATTGCGAGATTGCGGTGGGGATGGAAGAATGAAGCGGGTTATTCAGATATGGAGGCAGATCGGAGCAGGTGGATATTGAGGTTAGCGGTAATTTGAGGTTGTTAAAGAGGAGGTAGAGGTGCGTGGTGGGGTCGTCATGATCACAGTGAAAGGGGGCAGACACGTGGGGACAGATGACCTGCTCCTGTGTTTTTTGAGTGGAGGGTGAGACAGAGGGAAGGGTGGGTTTGTTAGTCAATTGGAATGGGTGCAAAAGGGTTGACAACAACTTCATCAGGTCTGAAGGGCTGGGTTATCAGGTGAAGTTGGACCATCATCAGGTCGTAATGTCATCAGTGAAAGTATTAGAATTTGGCCATTCGGCCCTTCAATTCTACTCCACCATTCAATCATGGCTGATCTATCTCTCCCTCCTAACCCCATTCTCCTGTCTTCTCCCCATAACCTCTGACATCCATACTAATCAAGAATCCAGCTATCTCTGCCTTAAAAATATCCACCGACTTGTCCTCCACAGCCTTCTGTGGCAATGAATTCCACAAATTCATCACCCTCTGATTAAAAGCATTTCCCGTCATCTCCTTCCTAACGGAACATCCTTTAATTCTGAGGCTCTGACCTTTCGTCCCTTCCTGCCCAAACCACCCCATCCCCGGGCACATTCCCCTGCAACCGCAGGAGATGCAACACCTGTCCCTTCACCTCCCCCCCTCAACTCCATCCAATTGATCCCAAAGAGGAGGAAAGATTCCAAGGGGAGTAAGAGACAACCGTGGCTGACAAGGGAAGTCAAGGACAGCATAAAAATAAAAGAGCAGAAGTACAACAAAGCAAAGAAGAGTGGGAAGCCAGAGGATTGGGACTCTTTTAAAGAGCAACAGAAGATGACTAAGAAGGCAATACGTGGAGAAAAGATGAGGTACAAGGGTAAACTAGCCAATAATATAAAGGAGGATAGTAAAAGCTTTTTTAGGTATGTAAAGAGGAAAAAAATATTCAAGGCAAATGTGGGTCCCTTGAAGACAGAAGCGGGAGAATTTATTATGGGAAACAAGGAAATGGCAGACAAGTTGAATCTGTCTTCACTAAGGAAGGTACAAGCAATCTCCCAGATGTTCTTGTGGGCAGAGATCCCAGGGTGATGGAGGAACTGAAGGAAATCCACATTAGGCAGGAAATGGTGTTGGGTAGACTGATGGGACTGAAGGCTGATAAATCCCCAGGGCCTGATGGTCTCCATCCCAGACAACTTAAGGAGGTGGCGCTAGAAATTGTGGACGCATTGGTGATAATTTTCCAATGTTCTATAGATTCAGGATCAGTTCCTGTGGATTGGAGGGTAGCTAATGTTGTCCCACTTTTTAAGAAAGGAGGGAGAGAGAAAAAAGGAAATTATAGACCAGTTAGTCTTACATCAGTGGTGGGGAAGATGCTGGAGTCAATTATAAAAGACGAAATTGCGGAGCATTTGGATAGTAGTAACATGATTGTTCCGAGTCAGCATGGATTTACAAAGGGGAAATCATGCTTGACTAATCTTCTGGAATTCTTTGAGGATGTAACCAGGAAAATTGACAGGGGAGAGCTGGTGGATGTGGTGTACCTTGACTTTCAGAAAGCCTTTGACAAGTTTCCACATAGGAGATTAGTGGGCAAAATTAGAGCACATGGTATTGGAGGTAGGGTACTGACATGGATAGAAAATTGGTTGACAGACAGAGAGCAAAGAGTGGGGATAAATGCGTCCCTTTCAGAATGGCAGGAGGTAACTTGTGGAGTACCGCAAGGCTCGGTGCTGGGACCACACCTATTTACAATATACATTAATGACTTGGATGAAGGGATTAAAAGTACCATTAGCAAATTTGCAGATGATACAAAGCTGGGTGGTCGTGTGAACTGTGAGGAAGATGCTATGAGGTTGCAGGGTGACTTGGACAGGTTGTGTGAAATGGCAGATGCAATTTAATGTGGATAAGTGTGAGGTTATCCACTTTGGTTGTAAGAATAGGAAGGCAGAGTATTATCTGAATGGTGTCAAGTTAGGAACAGGGGACGTACAACGAGATCTGGGTGTCCTAGTGCATCAGTCACTGAAAGGAAGCATGCTGGTACAGCAGGCAGTGAAGAAAGCCAATGGAATGTTGGCCTTCATAACAAGAGGAGTTGAGTATAGGAGCAAAGAGGTCCTGCTGCAGTTGTACAGGGCCCTGGTGAGACCGCACCTGGAATACTGTGTGCAGCTTTGGTCTCCAAATTTGAGGAAGGATATTCTTGCTATTGAGGGCGTGCACTGTAGGTTTACTAGGTTAATTCCCGGAATGGCGGGACTTTCATATGTTGAAAGACTGGAGCGACTAGGCATGTATACACTGGAATTTGGAAGGATGAGAGGAGATCTTATCGAAACGTATAAGATTATTAAGGGGTTGGACACGTTAGAGGCAGGAAACATGTTCCCAATGTTGGGGGAGTCCAGAACACAGTTTAAGAATAAGCCATTTAGAACTGAGATGAGGAAAAACTTTTTCAGTCAGAGAGTTGTGAATCTGTGGAATTCTCTGCCTCAGAAGGCAGTGGAGGCCAATTCTCTGAATGCATTCAAGAGAGAGCTGGATAGAGCTGTTAAGGATAGCGGAGTCAGGGGGTATGGGGAGAAGGCAGGAACGGGGTACTGATTGAGAATGATCAGCCATGATCACATTGAATGGCGGTGCTGGCTCGAAGGGCCGAATGGCCTCCTCCTGCACCTATTGTCTATTGTCTTTAGATAGTTCCTCTGTCCCTCTCTTCCCCTCCCCCTTCCCAGTTCTCCCTCTGTCTTCCTGTCTCCACCTACATCCTTCCTTTGTCCCACCCGAAACATCACCCTTTCCTTCTCTCCTGAGATGCTGCCTGACCTACTGAGTTACTCCAGCATTTTTGTAAATAAATATCTAGTCCTAGACTCACTCACTAATGGAAACATCCTCTCCTCATCCATTCTATCCAAACCTTTCACTATTCTGTATTTTTCAATGAGATCCCCCCTCATTCCTCTGAGCAACAGCGAGTACAGGCCCAATGCCGACAAACGCTCATCATAGGTTAATCTACTCATTCCTGAAAGAGACTATTCAGACTGGGACATTTTTTCTTGGAAGCCTGTCAGAGAGACATTATAGATGTGTATAAGATGCACAGACAAGGTGATTAGCCGCAATACTTTACCCAAGATCGGAGAGTCTAAACCTCGAGTGCATCAGTTTAAGGTGAGAGTGGAAACAATAAAAAGGACCTGATGAGCAGGTTTTTCAGTCAGTGGGTAGTGTAGATGTGGAACGATCTGACAGAGGAAGTGGTCGAGGCAGGTACAATTACAACAGTTCACAGAGAATTGTGTAGATACGTGAATAAGAAAGACTTGGAAGGATATGAGCCAGACTCAGGCAAGTGGGGCTAACTTGGTTGGGCAACGTGGTTGGCATGGTCGAGTCGAGTCAAAGGGCCTGTTGCTGTGCTACAAAGCTCTCTGACTCTGTGATGCTTCCCAGCAGATGAGCTTGGTGGGAGATCAAATCTTCAATTTCCCTTCAGTTCAAAATAACATTAATCTTTGCATCTTTGTATAACTTAAAGATAGACCAATCAAAGGTAGACACAAAATGCTGGAGTAACTCAGCGGGATAGGGAGCAGCTCTGGAGAGAAGGAATGGGTGACGTTTCGGGTCGAGACCCTTCTTCAGACTGAAGAAGTGTCCAGATCTGAAACATCACCCATTCCTTCTCGACTGAGATGCTGCCTGTCCCGCTGAGTCACTCCAGCATTTTGTGTCTACTTTCGATTTAAACCTGCAACTGCAGTTCTTTCGTACACATCTTACTTCAAGATGTCAGGAACAAGAACAATGGAAAAGGTATAAGCTTTACCTTGCTTGAAGTCATCAGATGTTTCTTTAAATGTTGTGTTGAATGAAACAGGGCAATGAAACTTGTCAATCGGCAAGGCCTCCTCTACCACCGACAGTGGTTTGGCTTCATCACGAACCCTGCGAATATTTAACAGCCGGTTATCAACTGAGCATTAGAAATGTTTTGAACTGTTCCACGAAAACTTACAATGTTTCCGTCAAGAGCATGTCCTACCTTCGCTTGCGACCAGCTTCCCCCTGAAAGAAATAAAACACAAATCTCAATTGACTGAGATGGACCGTCCTCATCCCGACAGTGGGGATTTCTCCACATTTCTACAACCCTCTGATAATTCCCATTTCCCAACTCTTATCGCCGCTGCCATGCAGATAGAAAGCTGATATTGCCATAGAGATATAGAACGATGGGGAAAAGCAAAAGGAATGTTCATGAGAATGATGCTATAACTGAGAGGATGGAGCTCAATGTAAAGACTGGGCAGGTCGTGGGATTTTATCTGAAGAATGATGAGATAGGATTTAAGTTTATCGGTGCATTTAAATGGGTGAGGATGAAATAATAGCTCTAATCGATGGGAGAGCAAAAATCAAAGCTGAAATGTAACGTCGACTTCAACAAATAACGAAAGGAATGCAGTCATAGAAACATAGAAAATAGGTGCAGGAGTAGCCATTCGCCCTTCGAGCCTGCACCGCCATTCAATATGATCATGGCTGATCATCCAGCTCAGTAACCTGTACCTGCCTTCTCTCCATACCCCCTGATCCCTTTAGCCACAAGGGCCACATCTAACTCCCTCTTAAATATAGCCAATGAACTGGCCTCAACTACCTTCTGTGGCAGAGAATTCCACAGACTCACCACTCTCTGTGTGAAGAAATGTTTTCTCATCTCGGTCCTAAAAGACTTCCCCCTTATCCTTAAGCTGTGACCCCTGGTTCTGGACTTCCCCAACATCGGGAACAATCTTCCCGCATCTCGCCTCTCCAACCCCTTAAGAATTTTATATGTTTCAATAAGATCCCCCCTCAGTCTTCTAAATTCCAGCGAGTATAAGCCTAGTCTATCCAGTCTTTCTTCATATGAAAGTCCTGCCATCCCAGGGATCAATCTGGTGAACCTTCTCTGTACCCCCTCTAATGCTAGAATGACTTGAAGAATTAGGAGACCAAAACTGTACACAATACTCCAGGTGCGGTCTCACCAAGGCCCTGTACAACTGCAGCAGAACCTCCCTGCTCCTATACTCAAATCCTCTTGCTATGAATGCTAACATACCATTCGCTTTCTTCACTGCCTGCTGCACCTGCACACTTGCTTTCAATGACTGGTGCACCATGACACCCAGGTCATGTTGCATCTCCCCTTTTCCTAATTGGCCACCATTCAGGTAATACTCTGCTTTCCTGTTCTTGCCGCCAAAGTGGATAACCTCACATTTATGAGAACATGGACCTCACTTGCATTGGAGGGAATGAAGACAACAGCAGAGATACATTTAAGGGCGAGCGGGATAAACACGTGAGCACTCCTGGAATTCGGGCTATTGTGGTGAGTAGATGGGAGGGATGTTGAGTGGAGCAGAAATCCTGACTGGATAGGATGGGCCGAATGGCCTGGTCTATGATGTAGAATGGGATGTCATTCTATGGTGAACAAAGGTGGGTAAAACAAACAGAGCAAATTCCCCCAAGGTGACCGCCCACTGCTGATGGGAACCGGATATAGATGATCAATCTGCTGTGTGCGCCACGTTCTAGATTTCAATGTTAATCCCCACAATGTGGTCATGGCTGATCTAGCCCAGGAACGAACTCCTCCGCTTTGTCCCATTCCCTTTCATTTCAGTTCACTGAATTTTCAAAAATGTATCTTCCTCTGGTATAAATACGTCTAACAGGTTAAACCTCTCAGAGTCTCTTGGTTGGAGAATCCCAGAGATTTACTGTCCTCTGTCCATTCGTGGTGCTTGGGATCAGATATAGGATCACCCGTCGTAGTTCTCAACTCCACAGAACACAAACACCTCTCTACATTCCGGCCAGGCAGTCCTGAGATCCCATAGATTATGCAGGAGGCCAATTAGTTTGGGAACAACAGCTGGAACAGATGAAACATTTACCCAGTTCTGAATTACTGGTAAATGCAGCATGTATTTCTGAAATATCCCCCTCCATTTTGTGACTGCACTTTCACTTCGCCAGACTGTGGTGTAACCCCTCACCTTCAGAAACACCACATTGTCCTTTTGATCCATCTGCTGCTGCAACTTAGAGAGTTCCTCCTGAATAGATTTTAAATTCTCTTCGATCTCTCCAAGATTTTTCTTCATTCTATTCAGAATCCTCTTCTCTTCCTCCCGGATATCTGCCTGTACGCGCTGCTCTTTCTCAGTGAGAATCTGGTGCAGTTCAGCAAACTGGGTTGTGATCTTGGACTGAAGGTTGTGTGACTGTTCCTGTGAAATGAAAGGTGAAGATCAATATGTGATGTCACTGATTGTGTTCCCCTCAGACGTTGACGGTGACATTTGTCCTGTGCATTTTTTATTTGCTTTGGCATTTCAATAGTTTGTCTAAATGCTTCTGAACTTTTGTGAGGGTAATCTGATAACCCATCAATCCTCTACCCCTAATGCAATTCCCAGCTGCCTATTCCTTTTCAAGTGCCCATTAATTCCCATTTATCCGTCCACCACCCCCTAGTGGGGTGCCGCAAGGCTCATTGCTGGGACCGCAGTTATTTACAATATATATTAATGATTCAGAAGAAACATAGAAACATAGAAAATAGGTGCAGGCGTAGGCCATTCGGCCCTTCGAGCCTGCACCGCCATTCAATATGATCATGGCTGATCATCCAGCTCAGTAACCTGTACCTGCCTTCTCTCCATACCCCCTGATCCCTTTATCCATAAGGGCCACATCTAACTCCCTCTTAAATATAGCCAATGAACTGGCCTCAACTACCTTCTGTGGCAGAGAATTCCACAGACTCACCACTCTCTGTGTGAAGAAATGTTTTCTCATCTCGGTCCTAAAAGACTTCCCCCTTATCCTTAAGCTGTGACCCCTGGTTCTGGACTTCCCCAACATCGGGAACAATCTTCCCGCATCTAGCCTCTCCAACCCCTTAAGAATTTTATATGTTTCAATAAGATCCCCCCTCAATCTCCTAAATCCCAGCGAGTATAAGCCTAGTCTATCCAGTCTTTCTTCATATGAAAGTCCTGCCATCCCAGGGATCAATCTGGTGAACCTTCTCTGTACTCCCTCTAAGGCTAGAATGTCTTTCCTCAGATTAGGAGACCAAAACTGTACACAATACTCCAGGTGCGGTCTCACCAAGGCCCTGTATAACAGCAGCAGAACCTCCCTGCTCCTATACTCAAATCCTCTTGCTATGAATGCTAACATACCATTCGCTTTCTTCACTGCCTTCTGCACCTGCACGCTTGCTTTCAATGACTGGTGCACCATGACACCCAGGTCACGTTGCATCTCCCCTTTTCCTAATTGGCCACCATTCAGGTAATACTCTGCTTTCCTGTTCTTGCCGCCAAAGTGGATAACATCACATTTATCCACATTATATTGCATCTGCCATGCATTTGCCCACTCTGCTAATCTATCCAAGTCACTCTGCAGCCTCCTAGCATCCTCCTCGCAGCTAACACTGCCACCCAGCTTCGTGTCATCTGCAAACTTAGAGATGTTGCATTCAATTCCCTCGTCCAAATCATTAATATATATTGTAAATAACTGGGGTCCCAGCACTGAGCCTTGCGGTACCCCACTAGTCACTGCCTGCCATTCCGAAAAGGTCCCGTTTTTTCCTACTCTTTGCTTCCTGTCCGCCAACCAATTCTCTATCCACCTCAACACTGAATCCCCAATACCGTGTGCTTTAAGTTTGTACCCCAATCTCCTATGTGAGACCTTGTCGAAGGCCTTCTGAAAGTCCAGATATAACACATCGACTGGTTCTCCCTTATCCACTCTACTAGTTACATCCTCGAAAAATTCTATAAGATTCGTCAGGCATGATTTGCCTTTCATAAATCTATGCTGACTTGGTGTCCGATGATTTTACCACTTTCCAAATGTGATGCTATCACATCTTTAATAACTGACTAGCATTTTCCCCACTACCGATGTTAGGCTAACTGGTCTATAATTCCCCGTTTTCTCTCTCCCTCCCTTTTTAAAAAGTGGGGTTACATTAGCTACCCTCCAATCCTCAGGAACTACTCCAGAACCGAAAGAGTTTTGAAAAATTATCACTAATGCATCCACCATTTCTGAGGCTACTTCGTTAAGCACTCTGGGATGCAGCCTATCTGGCCCTGGGGATTTATCGGTCTTTAATCCATTTAATTTACTTAACACCACTTCCCGACTAACCTGGATTACCCTCAGTTCCTCCATCTCGTTAGACCCCCGGTCCCCTGCTATTTCCGGCAGATTGTTTATGTCTTCCCTAGTGAAGACAGAACCAAAGTAGTTGTTCAATTGGTCTGCCATCTCCTTGTTCCCTATGATCAATTCACCTGTTTCCGACTGCCAGGGACCTACATTTGTCTTAACTAGTCTTTTTCTCTTCACATATCTATAAAAGCTTTTGCAGTCAGTTTTTATGTTCCCTGCCAGTTTTCTCTCATAATCTATTTTCCCTTTCCTAATTAAGCCCTTTGTCCTCCTCTGCTGGACTCTGAATTTCTCCCAGTCCTCTGGTAGGATACTTTTTCTGGCTAATTTATATGCTTCACCTTTTGTTTTAATACTATCCTTGATTTCCCTTGTTAGCCACGGATGCACTACCTTTCCTGGTTTGTTCTTTTGCCAAACTGGGATGAACAATTGTTGTAGTTCATCCATGCAATCTTTAAATGCCTTCCATTGCATGTCCACCGTCAACCCTTTAAGTATAAATTGCCAGTCTATCTTGGACAATTCACGTCTCATACCCTCAAACTTACCTTTCTTTAAGTTCAGAACACTTGTTTCTGTATTGACTTTGTCACTCTCCATCCTAATGAAGAACTCCACCATATTATGGTCACTTTTGCCCAAGGGGCCTCGCACAACAAGACTGCTAACTAACCCTTCCTCATTACTCAATACCCAGTCTAGAATGGCCTGCTCTCTCATTGGTTCCTCGACATGTTGGTTTAGAAAACCATCTCACAAACATTCCAAGAAATCCTCTTCCTCAGCACCCCTGCCAATTTGGTTCACCTAATCTATATGTAGATTGAAGTCACCCATTATAACTGCTGCACCTTTAGTGCACGCATTTCTAATTTCCTGTTTGATGCCATCCCCAAACTCACTACTGCCTTCTGAGGGAATTAAATGTAACATCTCCAAGTTTGCGGATGCCACAAAGCTGGGCGGCAGTGTGAGCTGCGAGGAGGATGTTGTGAGGCTGCAGGGTGAGTTGGACAGGTTGGGTGAGTGGGCAGATGCATGGCAGATGCAGTAAAATGTGAATAAATATGACGTTATCCACTTTGGTGGCAAGAACAAGAAGGCAGATTATTATCTGAATGGTGTCAGATTAGGATAAGGGGAGGTACAACGAGACCCGGGTGTCAATAGACAATAGACAATAGGTGCAGGAGTAGGCCATTCAGCCCTTCGAGCCAGCACCGCCATACAATGCGATCATGGCTGATCACTCTCAATCAGTACCCCCTTCCTGCCTTCTCCCCATACCCCCTCACTCCGCTATCCTTAAGAGCTCTATCCAGCTCTCTCTTAAAAGCATCCAACGAACTGGCCTCCACTGCCTTCTGAGGCAGAGAATTCCACACCTTCACCACTCTCTGACTGAAAAAGTTCTTCCTCATCTCCGTTCTAAATGGCCTACCCCTTATTCTTAAACTGTGGCCCCTTGTTCTGGACTCCCCCAACATTGGGAACATGTTTCCTGCCTTTAATGTGTTCAATCCCCTAATTATCTTATATGTTTCAATAAGACCCCCCTCATCCTTCTAAATTCCAGTGTATACAAGCCTAATTGCTCCAGCCTTTCAACATATGACAGTCCCGCCATTCCGGGAATTAACCTACGCTGCACACCCTCAATAGCAAGAATATCCTTCCTCAAATTTGGAGACCAAAACTGCAAACCGTACTCCAGGTGCGGTCTCACCAGGGCCCGGTACAACTGTAGAAGGACCTCTTTGCTCCTATACTCAACTCCTCTTGTTATGAAGGCCAACATTCCATTGGCTTTCTTCACTGCCTGCTGTACCTGCATGCTTCCTTTCAGTGACTGATGCACTAGGACACCCAGATCTCGTTGAATATCCCCTCTTCCTAACTTGACACCATTCAGATAATAATCTGCCTTTCTATTCTTACTTCCAAAGTGAATAACTTCACACTTATCTACATTAAACTGCATCTGCCATGTATCCTCCCACTCACACAACCTGTCCAAGTCACCCTGCAGTCTTATTGCATCTTCCTCACAATTCACACTACCCCCCAGCTTAGTATCATCTGCAAATTTGCTAATGGTACTTTTAATCCCTTCATCTAAGTCATTAATGTATATCGTAAATAACTGGGGTCCCAGCACCGAACCTTGCGGTACCCCACTGGTCACTGCCTGCCATTCCGAAAGGGACCCATTTATCCCCACTCTTTGCTTTCTGTCTGTCAACCAATTTTCTATCCATGTCAGTACCCTACCCCCAATACCATGTGCTCTAATTTTGCCCACTAATCTCCTATGTGGGACCTTGTCGAAGGCTTTCTGAAAGTCGAGGTACACCACATCCACCGACTCCCCTGTCAATTTTCCTAGTTACATCCTCAAAAAATTCCAGTAGATTTGTCAAGCATGATTTCCCCTTCGTAAATCCATGCTGACTCGGAATGATCCTGTTACTGCTATCCAAATGCTCAGCAATTTCGTCTTTTATAATTGACTCCAGCATCTTACCCACCACTGATGTCAGACTAACTGGTCTATAATTACCCGTTTTCTCTCTCCCTCCTTTCTTAAAAAGTGGGATAACATTTGCTATCCTCCAATCCACAGGAACTGATCCTGAATCTATAGAACATTGAAAAATGATCTCCAATGCTTCCACTATTTCTAGAGCCACCTCCTTAAGTACCCTGGGATGCAGACCATCAGGCCCTGGGGATTTATCAACCTTCAGTCCCATCAGTCTACCCAAAACCATTTCCTACTTAATGTGGATTTCCTTCAGTTCCTCCATCACCCTAGGTTCTCCGGCCCCTAGAACATTTGGGAGATTGTGTGTATCTTCCTCAGTGAAGACAGATCCAAAGTAACGGTTTAACTCGTCTGCCATTTCTTTGTTCCCCATAATAAATTCCCCTGCTTCTGTCTTCAAGGGACCCACATTTGCCTTGACTATTTTTTTCCTCTTCACGTACCTAAAAAAACTTTTGCTATCCTCTTTTATATTATTGGCTAGTTTACCCTCGTACCTCATCTTTTCTCCCCGTATTGCCTTTTTAGTTAACTTTAGTGTCCTTGTCCATCAGTCAATGAAAGTAAGCATGCAGGAACAGCAGGCAGTGAAGAAAACTAATGGCATGTTGTCCTTCATTGTGAGAGGATTTGAGTTTAGGAGCAAGGAGGTCCTACTGCAGTTGTGCAGGGTCTTGTTGAGGCCACACCTGGAAAATTGTGTGCTGTTTGTTCTCCTAATTTAAGGAAGGACATTCTTGCTATTGAGGGAGTGCAGTGTAGGTACATCAGGTTAATTACTGGGATGGCGGGACTGACATATGATGAAAGAATGTATCACAAAATGCTGGAGTAACTCAGCAGGTCAGGCAGCATCTAGGAGAGAGGGAATGGGTGACGTTTCGGGTCGAGACCCTTCTTCAGCATGATTCTGAATGGGTCGACTGGGCTTGTATTCACTGGAATTTAGAAGGATTTGATAGGATCTTATAGAAACATGTAAAATTCTTTAGGGATTGGAGAGGCTAGGTGCAGGAAAATTGTTCCCGATGTTGGGGGAGTCCAGAACCAGGGGTTATAGTTTATGAATAAAGGGTAGGCCATGATCATATTGAATGACGGTGCTGGCTCGAATGGCCGAATGGCCTACTCCTGCACCTATTTTCACTGCAGCACCTGAGGTCAGGATCGAACCCGCTCACCAGAACTGGAAGACTATTCGTGACTATTTGTGTCACTGCGCTGCCCTGTTATTACACGCGTCACAGGGATCAAACCTGCACAAGATCAGGAAATCGAAACTTAAAAGCCTCACCAGAACTCCAGAAATCTTCTCTTTCTGTTGCTGCTCCATTTGCTGGATCCCTGATTTCTTTTTCGTGAGAGATTTGATAGAAGATTTCACCTGATCCTGGAATTGTGTTTGGGAATCAGAAAATTAAATTGTTGAACAGTAAAAATGGAATTAAACAATGATGCGATTAAAATCGGTTTGCTTTTACCTTGTAGTTTTCAACAGCTTCTTTAACCGGCATGAAGCGGTGATCTCTGTGTTCCCGCCCAGCTGCACAAACCACACAGATCAGCTTCTTGTCAGTTTCACGAAACAGTTTCAGTTCTTCCTGATGTTCCTCGCAGTGAAGTTTACTTTCCTTCTCTGTCCGATTCAGGCTCAGTGTTCGAGCTTTCTCAGCCAGTCTCGCCAAGGCCCGACTCACCCTGAGGGTGCGGTCTGTAAACACCTCTCTACATTCCGGGCAGGAGTTTCTCCCCTCCCTGTCCCAACTCTGTGTGATACAGGAGCGGCAGAAGTAGTGTCCACACTCCAGTGACACCGGATCGGTGAAGAAATCCAGGCAGATGGGACAAACTACCTCCTCGGTTAAACTCTCGACCTGTTCTTTCGAAGCCATTTTTTAACTCCGCCACTTCCTGGTTCAAAACGCATGTCCACTGCGCACGCCGCCGTCTAGAGGAATGAATGTAAATTTGACGCAAATGTTCAACGTGAAGATGCAAAAACAAAGAACTGCAGATGCAGGTTTACCCCAAAAAAGTACAAAGTGCTGGAGTAAGTCTGTGGGTCAAGCAGCACATCTGGAGAACATGGACAGCTTATGTTTCGGGTTGGGACCCTTCTTCAGACTGATTGTAGGGGGTGGGAGATGGAATAACTAAGGGAGGAAGGGGGCAGGACAAAGCCTGGCTGGCAATAGGTTGACACAGCTGAGGGGGGAGAGGGAGTTGATAGTCAGACGGTTGGACAAAGGCCAGAGATGAAAAGACAGGTGTGTGACAAAATGATTGAGGACTTGCGAATTGTGTCCGGATCTTCAAACAGTCTTCTCCTCAGACGGCCAAAGGTTGTGCAGGTGCACTGAAGGCGCTGGTGAGTTTCACCATCAATGTCTGCCATCCTCTGGGAAGAGGAGCGCCGGCCAGAGCACCCGAGGGTCACCATCGTTACGACCATTTTAAAGGAAGGAGACAAATCCACCCGCGGAAACTATGGAGGATTCCCCCGCTCTCTACCACAGGGAGGGTTCAGTTACACATTAAACTGTCCTGAATATAGACGGAAGCGGAGAGTAGCGCTTGGGACAGTGTAAGGCAGGATAAAATGCTGGAAACAACTGCAGAGTGGATTCACGAAGATGGTGCCATGATTTGAGGGTCAGAGCGAAAGGGAGAGGTTGGGCAGGGAAGGATTTATTAATTGGAGCGCAGGAGGCTGAAGTGCATAAGATCAGCGGCGAATAGACAGGGTGAATGCACAGTCTGTTACCCGGAGCAGTGGAATCGAGAACTAGAGGACACAGGTTTGTGGTGAGAGGTGCAAGATTTAATCAGAAACTGAAGAACAACATTTTCACACAGAAGGTCGTGGGTGTCTGGAACAAGCTGCCAGAGGGGGTAAGTGAGGCTGGACAACAACGTGGAGTGGAGTTGAAGCCCCGTTTCCTGAACAAAGAGGATACCTTCGAATCACCCCTCCTCTTGCTCCACCTCCCCCTCACTCCTCCTCTCCCTCTCATCCTCTCCCTGCACCTCCTCCTCCCCCTCTTCCTCTCCACCTCTCCCTCATCCCTCTCCTTCCCCTCACCCCTCCTCTCCCTCTCCGCCTCACCCCTCCATTTCCCTTTCCTCCTCTCCCTCACCCCTCCATTTCTCTCTCCTCCTCTCCCTCACCCCTCCATTTCTCTCTCCTCCTCTCCCTCACCCCTCCATTTCTCTCTCCTCCTCTCCCTCACCCCTCCATTTCTCTCTCCTCCTCTCCCTCACCCCTCCATTTCTCTCTCCTCCTCTCCCTCACCCCTCCATTTCTCTCTCCTCCACTGCGGGGCCCAGGAGCGGTTGGAGCAGCGTGTGGGCGGGGCCCAGGAGCGGTTGGAGCAGCGTGTGGGCGGGGCCCAGGAGCGGTTGGAGCAGCGTGTGGGCGGGGCCCAAGAGCGGTTGGTGCAGCGTGTGGGCGGGGCCCAGGAGCGGTTGGTGCAGCGTGTGGGCGGGGCCCAGGAGCGGTTGGAGCAGCGTGTGGGCGTGGCCCAGGAGCGGTTGGAGCAGCGTGTGGGCGGGGCCCAGGAGCGGTTGGAGCAGCGCGTGGGCGGGGCCCAGGAGCGGTTGGAGCAGCGTGTGGGCGGGGCCCAGGAGCGGTTGGAGCAGCGTGTGGGCGGGGCCCAAGAGCGGTTGGTGCAGCGTGTGGGCGGGGCCCAGGAGCGGTTGGTGCAGCGTGTGGGCGGGGCCCAGGAGCGGTTGGAGCAGCGTGTGGGCGGGGCCCAGGAGCGGTTAGTGCAGCGTGTGGGCGGGGCCCAGGAGCGGTTGGTGCAGCGTGTGGGCGGGGCCCAGGAGCGGTTGGAGCAGCGTGTGGGCGGGGCCCAGGAGCAGTTGGAGCGGTTGGTGCAGCGTGTGGGCGGGGCCCAGGAGCGGTTGGTGCAGCGTTGGTTTAAAAACGTTCCTTCACACTTCAAAAGAAGTGGTCTGGAGGATGCCGCTGATTGGTGGAAGCGGACTAGAGGAAGCAGCTGATTGGGCGTAACCCCGGGGTTGTATTTCTGCATTTTATTCGTACTTTTAGTTAAGGGTTCAGTGAGTTAAGGGTTTAGTGCTTTTTAGTAAAGGTACAGTTTAAAGGATTAAGAGGGATTTGATTTAATTTGAGGGTAAGACATGTCAGGTGAGATCGGCCCCATGGAATGCTCATCCTGCAACATGTGGGAGATCAGGGATATTGTCGGTGTCCCTGATGAGTACGTGTGCAGGAAGTGTGTCCAGCTGCAGCTCCTGGCAGACCGCATTGAACGGTTGGAGCTGTGGTTGGACTCATATTGGAGCATCCACGATGCTGAGAAGGTCGTGGCCACACCGCAGATAAAAGATAAGCGGACAGAAAGGAAACGGGTCGCCACTAACCTGCGTAGCAGTAGGCAGGTAGTACAGGAGTCCCCTGCGGTCATCTCCCTCCTAAACAGATATGCCATTTTGGATACTGTTGGGGGAGATGGCTCATCAGGGGAAGGCAGCAGCAGCCAAGTTCATGGCACCGTGGGTGGCTCTGCGGCAAAAGAGGGGAGGAAAAAGAGTGGAAAGGCTATAGTAATAGGGGATTCAATTGTAAGGGGAATAGATAGGCGTTTCTGCGGTCGCAAACGAGACTCCAGGATGGTATGTTGCCTCCCTGGTGCAAGGGTCAGGGATGTCTCTGAGCGGCTGCAGAACTTTCTGGAGGGGGAGGGTGAACAGCCAGTTGACGTGGTGCACATTGGCACCAACGATATAGGTAAAAAACGGGATGAGGTCCTACAAGGTGAATTTAGGGAGCTAGGAGAGAAACTTAAAAGTAGGACCTCAAAGGTAATAATCTCTGGATTACTACCAGTGCCACGTGCTAGATGAATACGTGGTTTGAAAAATGGTGCAAGGGGGAGGGATTCAAATTTCTAGGACATTGGAACCAGTTCTGGGAGAGGTGGGACCAGTTCAAACAGGACGGTCTGCACCTGAGCTGGAATGGAACCAATGTCCTTGGAGGAGAGTTTGCTAGTGCTGTCGGGGAGGATTTAACCTAATGTGGCAGGGGGATGGGAGCATGCGCAGAGGGACAGAGGGGTGTAAAATGAGGGTAGAAGCCATAGGTAGCAAGGTGAAAAGTAAAAGTGGCAGGCAGACAAATCCAGGGCAAAAATCAAAAAGGGCTACTTTTCAACATAATTGTATAAGGGGCAAGAGTGTTGTAAAAACAAGCTTGAAGGCTTTGTGTCTCAATGCAAGGAGTATACGTAATAAGGTGGATGAATTAAATGTGGAGATAGTTATTAATGATTATGATATAGTTGGAATTACGGAGACATTGCTCCAGAGTGACCAAGGCTGGGAGCTCAACATCCAGGGATATTCTATATTCAGGCGGGATAGACAGAAAGGAAAAGGAGGTGGGGTAGCGTTGCTGGTTAGAGAGGAGATTAACGAAGTGGAAAGGAAGGACATTAGCTCGGAGGATGTGGAATTGATATGGGTAGAGCTGCGAAACACTAAGGGGCAGAAAACGCTAGTGGGAGTTGTGTACAGGCCACCTAACAGCAGTAGTGGTGACATTCAAGAGAGAGCTAGATAGAGCTCTTAAGGATAGCGGTGTCAGGGGGTATGGGGAGAAAGCAGTAACGGGGTACTGATTGAGAATGATCAGCCATGATCACATTGAATGGCGGTGCTGGCTCGAGGGGCCGAATGGCCTACTCCTGCACCTATTGTCTATTGTCTAAAGTGAGGTTGGGGATAGCATCAAACAGGAAATTAGAAATGCGTGCACTAAAGGTGCAGCAGTTATAATGGGTGACTTCAATCTACATATAGATTGGGTGAACCAAATTGGCAGGGGTGCTGAGGAATAGGATTTCTTGGAATGTTTGTGAGATGGTTTTCTAAACCAACATGTCGAGGAACCAACGAGAGAGCAGGCCATTCCAGACTGGGTATTGAGTAATGGGGAAGGGTTAGTTAGCAGTCTTGTTGTGCGAGGCCCCTTGGGCAAAAGTGACCATAATATGGTGGAGTTCTTCATTAGGATGGAGAGTGACAAAGTCAATTCAGAAACAAGTGTTCTGAACTTAGAGAAAGGTAACTTTGAGGGTATGAGACGTGAATTGTCCAAGATAGACTGGCAATTTATACTTAAAGGGTTGACGGTGGACATGCAATCGAAGGCATTTAAACATTGCATGGATGAACTACAACAATTGTTCATCCCAGTTTGGCAAAAGAACAAACCAGGAAAGATAGTGCATCCGTGGATAACAAGGGAAATCAGGGATAGTATTAAAACAAAAGATGAAGCATATAAATTAGCCAGAGAAAGTAGCATACCAGAGGACTGGGAGAAATTCAGAGTCCAGCAGAGGAGGACAAAGGGCTTAATTAGGAAAGGGAAAATTGATTATGAGAGAAAACTGGCAGGGAGCATAAAAACTGACTGCAAAAGCTTTTATAGATATGTGAAGAGAAAAAGACTAGTTAAGACAAATGTAGGTCCCTGGCAGTCGGAAACAGGTGAATTGATCATAGGGAACAAGGAGATGGCAGACCAATTAAACAACTACTTTGGTTCTGTCTTCACTAGGGAAGACATAAACAATCTGCTGGAAATAGCAGGGGACCGGGGGTCTAACGAGATGGAGGAACTGAGGGTAATCCAGGTTAGTCGGGAAGTGGTGTTAGGTAAATTAAATGGATTAAAGGCCGATAAATCCCCAGGGCCAGATCCCCAGGCCCAGAGTGTTTAACGATGTAGCCTCAGAAATAGTGGATGCATTAGTGATAATTTTTCAAAACTCTTTAGATTCTGGAGTAGTTCCTGAGGATTGGAGGGTGGCTAATGTAACCCCACTTTTTAAAAAGGGCGGGAGAGAGAAAACGGGGAATTATAGACCAGTTAACCTAACATCAGTAGTGGGGGAAATGCTAGAGTCAGTTATTAAAGATGTGATAGCATCACATTTGGAAAGTGGTGAAATCATAGGACAAAGTCAGCATGGATTTATGAAAGGCAAATCATGCCTGACGAATCTTATAGAATTTTTGGAGGATGTAACTAGTAGAGTGGATAAGGGAGAACCAGTGGATGTGTTATATCTGGACTTTCAGAAGGCCTTCGACAAGGTCCCACATAGGAGATTGGGGTACAAACTTAAAGCACACGGTATTGGGGGTTCAGTGTTGAGGTGGATAGAGAATTGGTTGGCGGACAGGAAGCAAAGAGTAAGCGGGTCCTTTTCGGAATGGCAGGCAGTGACTAGTAGGGTACCGCAAGGCTCAGTGCTGGGACCCCAGTTATTTACAATATATATTAATAATTTGGACGAGGGAATTGAATGCAACATCTCCAAGTTTGCGGATGACACGAAGCTGGGGGGCAGTGTTAGCTGTGAGGTGGATGCTAGGAGGCTGCAGGGTGACTTGAATAGGTTAGGTGAGTGGGCAAATGCATGGCAGATGCAGTATAATGTGGATAAATGTGAGGTTATCCACTTTGGTGGCAAGAACAGGGAAGCAGACTATTATCTGAATGGTGGCCGATTAGGAAAAGGGGAGATGCAACGAGACCTGGGTGTCATGGTGCACCAGTCATTGAAAGCAAATGTGCAGGTGCAGCAGGCAGTGAAGAAAGCGAATGGTATGTTAGCATTCATAGCAAGAGGATTTGAGGATAGGAGCAGGGAGGTTCTGCTACAGATGTACAGGGCCTTGGTGAGACCGCACCTGGAGTATTGTGTACAGTTTTGGTCTCCTAATCTGAGGAAAGACATTCTAGCCTTAGAGGGAGTACAGAGAAGGTTCACCAGATTGATCCCTGGGATGGCAGGACTTTCATATGAAGAAAGACTGGATAGACTAGGCTTATACTCACTGAAATTTAGAAGACTGAGGGGGGATCTTATTGAAACATATAAAATTCTTAAGGGGTTGGAGGGGCTAGATGCGGGAAGTTTGTTCCCGATGTTGGGGAAGTCCAGAACCAGGGGTCACAGCTTAAGGATAAGGGGGAAGTCTT
The DNA here is from genome assembly GCF_053455715.1 of Rhinoraja longicauda. Classification (NCBI taxonomy): domain Eukaryota; kingdom Metazoa; phylum Chordata; class Chondrichthyes; order Rajiformes; family Arhynchobatidae; genus Rhinoraja; species Rhinoraja longicauda. The sequence continues at coordinate 24,593 of NW_027602325.1, forward strand.
TAAGGACCGAGATGACAAAACATTTCTTCACACAGAGAGAGGTGTCTGTGGAATTCCCTCCCACAGAAGGTAGTTGAGGCCAGTTCATTGGCTATATTTAAGAGGGAGTTCGATGTGGCCCTTGTGGCTAAAGGGATCAGGGGGTATGGAGAGAAGGCAGGTACAGGTTACTGAGCTGGATGATCAGCCATGATCATATTGAATGGCGGTGCAGGCTCGAAGGGCCGAATGGCCTACTCCTGCACCTATTTTCTTTGTTTCTAAAATGATTGAGGACTTGCGAATTGTGTCCTGATCTTCAAACAGTCTTCTCCTCAGACGGCCAAAGGTTGTGCAGGTGCACTGAAGGCGCTGGTGAGTCTCACCATCAATGTCTGCCTTCCTCTGGGAAGAGGAGCGCCGGCCAGAGCACCCGAGGTTCACCATCGTTACGACCATTTTAAAGGAAGGAGACAAATCCACCCGCGGGAACTATGGAGGGTTCACCCGCTCTTTACCACAGGGAGGGGTCAGTTACACATTAAACTGTCCTGAATATACACGGAAGCGGAGAGTAGCGCTTGGGACAGTGTAAGGCAGGATAAAATGCTGGAAACAACTGCAGAGTGGATTCACGAAGATGGTGCCAGGATTTGAGGGTCAGAGCGAAAGGGAGAGGTTGGGCAGGGAAGGATTTATTAATTGGAGCGCAGGAGGCTAAAGTACATAAGATCAAGAGGTGAATAGACAGGGTGAATGCACAGTCTGTTACCCGGAGCAGTGGAATCGAGAACTAGAGGACACAGGTTTGTGGTGAGAGGTGCAAGATTTAATCGGAACCTGAGGAACAACATTTTCACACAGAAGGTCGTGGGTGTCTGGAACAAGCTGCCAGAGGGGGTTAATGAGGTTGGATAACAACGTGGAGTGGAGTTCAAGCCCCGTTTCCTGAAGAAAGAGGATACCTCCGAATCACCCCTCCACTTCCTCTCCTTCACCCCTCCTCCTCTCCTTTCTTCCTCCCTCTCTCCTCCTCTCCCTTTCACCCTTTTTCCGCTTTCACCCTCCTCTCCCTGCCACCATTCTCTCTCATCCTCTCCCTCTCCCTGCACCTCCCCCTCATCCCCCCCTTCCTCTCCTCCTCCTCCTCCCCCTCCTCTCCCCTCTTCCTCGCCTCCTCACCCCTCCATTTTTCTCTCCTCCTCTCCCTCACCCCTCCATTTCTCTCTCCTCCTCTCCCTCACCCCTCCATTTCTCTCTCTTCCACTCCGGGCCTCAAAGGCCGCCTCTCTCCGCAGCCGCCGCCGCTCCTTGTGGAGCTGCTGCCGGGCGGGGTCGGGGCCGCCGCTGCAGGCCCGGCGGAGAGGGAGGGGGATGAGGGGGAGAGGGTGGAGGAGGGGGATGAGGAGCCGCAACAACAGCGGGTCTCGGGTTGCCGCCGCCATCAGCGCCATGGGGTCTTGCTTCCATAATACCGGTTGCCATCAAAGCTGAAGTGAACAGTAATCAGTCGGTATGTGTAGGAAGGAACTGCAGATGCTGGTTTAAACCAAAGACAGAAACAAAGTGCTGGAGTAACTCAGCGGGACAAACAGCATCTCTGGAGAGAAGGAATGGGTGACGTTTCGTGTCAAGACTCATCTTCAAACGGTCAGAATCGACCCGTTAGTTGGAAGTAACTGCAGATGCTGGTTTAAACCAAAGATTGAGTCTGAAGAAGGGTCTCGGCTCGAAACGTCACCCATTCCTTCTCTCCAGAGATGCTGCCTGTCCCGCTGAGTTCCTCCAGCCTTTTGTGTCTATCTTCAGCAATCAGTCGGTGACAAGCTTTGAGTTTAAAGTCTGAAGATGTTAGAGGGGATGATTGAGGTTTCAGTGATGAATCAGGCTGGCAGACGGCATCCTGATTTAGTAGTAAATAACTCACTTAGACCAGAGATTTCAGGAGTAAATGTTCAGTACCAAAGTACAACTAGTATTTGATTGTCAGTTTGTGCTAGAATTCCGTCCATCTAGCAGTTCAGCAACCGTGGATCCGGCCACTCTGGCCACTCTACGGAGCCTGGGACTGCTACGTCGGATGGTACCGGCGGCCGACAAAGCTGCGGAGCCTCCTCCCAGCCCCAGCCGCTGTCGGAGGAGACGGAGGCGGTGCGACAGGAGGCAGAAGTGCGGCACTCGGGGAGGGCTAACAGCGAAGCTAAAGGCGAACCCCTGCAGAACGCCGCTTCCATCTATTCTGCTCGCTCACGTCCGCCCCTTGGAGAATAAACTGGACTATCTGAAGCTGGGTTTAATAACCAAACGGGAGATGAGAGACTGCTGCGCCCTGATCTTGACAGACATGGTTAAACTCCTCCGTTCCCGACGTCGCTATCAGCGTGGAGGGCGAACAACATTCCGGTCGGACAGGAGCTGCGCTCTCAGTGGTAAATCCCGGGGCGGTGGTGTGTGCATTTACACTAATAACAGCTGTTGTAATAATGCCACAGTGGTCTCAAGTCATTGCTCTCCAGACATTGAGTTTTTGACAATAAAATGTAGACCCTTCTATCTGCCCAGGGAATTTACTATCATAACCATCACAGCCGTGTACATCCCCCCAGTGCAAACACTAAGGAGGCCCTGAATGTCCTTTATCGCTCCATCAGTGACCTGCAAACTGCACATCCGGATGGTGTTTTCATTGTTGCTGGGGACTTTAACCAGGCCAACATGAAGACAGTTCTCCCACATTACTACCAGCATGTGGACTTTGCAACCAGGGGAGTGAACACACTGGGCCTAGCCTATACAAACATCAAGAAGGCACTCAACGCAGTCCCCCGCCCCCACCTTGGCTCCTCAGACCATCTCTCTGTGATGCTAATTCCTGCATACAGGCCCCTGCTCACCAGAGAAAACCCCACTGTGAAGCAGGTTAGGGTCTGGCCAGAGGGAGCTATGTCAGCATTACAGGACTGCTTTGAGTGCACTGACTGGGACATGTTCAAGAAGGCTGCGACTGACAATCAACACACCAGCCTGGAGGAGTACGCTGCATGTGTGTCTGCGTACATGGACAAGTGCATAGAGGATGTCTGTGTCACCGAGATCATCACTATACGGGCCAACCAGAAGCCCTGGATGACCAGCGAGGCACGTGCAATGCTGAGAGCACGAAATGCGGCATTTAAATCCGGCGACATGGTGGCACTCAGATCAGCAAGAGCCAGCCTGAACCGAGTCATCAGGCGAGCAAAGCGTGCCCATGGTCAGGAAATCCAGAGTCTCTTTCATGACCCCATGAACACCAGGCCCATGTGGCAGGGAATCCAAACCATCACAGGCTATAAGACTGCTCCACCGCCCTGTGAAGACAGCACAAACTTTCTCAATGAACTGAATAAATATTTTGGACGGTTCGAGGCGCTCAACAACACACCTGCGAGGAAAGCTATTCCTCACCATGATGACAAGCCACTCAGTCTCGACACAGCAGATGTCCGGAGGACCCTAAGAAGAGTCAGCGCACGGAAGGCGGCAGGCCCTGATAACATACCAGGCCGGGTGCTCAGGGAATGTGCTGATCAGCTGGCACATGTCCTCACTCACATCTTCAACACCTCGCTGAACCACGCTATTGTCCCATCGTGCTTCAAGACTGCTACCATCATACCAGTGCCGAACAAAATCCACAATCACTTGTCTCAACGATTACCGCCCTGTAGCACTCACTCCCATAATGATGAAGTGCTTCGAGAGGCTGGTCAAGGACCATATCATCTCCAGACTAACCCCCCCCCCCCCCCACACACTTGACCCGTTGCAGTTTGCTTACCGGCCAAACCGCTCCACAGAGGACTCCATATCCTCTGCACCCCACCTGAGCCTGGCACATCTGGAGGACAAGAACACATATGTGCGAATGCTGTTCTTGGACTTCAGTTCAGCATTCAACACGATCATCCCTCAGCATTTGGTAAGAAAATTGGGTCCACTGGGCCTTAGCAACTGGCGGACTGGTGCAACACAAGTAATCTGGTCCTGAATGTCGCAAAACCAAAGGAGATCATCGTTGACTTCAGGAGAAAACGTTGCAGGCACACACCACTCCACATCAGTGACACTGCGGTGGTGGTAGTCAGGAGCATTAAGTTCCTGGGGGTGCAGATCACAGACAGTCTGACCTGGTCCCTAAACACTGCAGCTCTCGTCAAGAGAGCCTAGCAGCGTTTGCACTTTCTGCGCCTGATGACAAGAGCACACCTCCCCCATCACACCCTCACCACTTTCTACAGGGGCACCATAGAAGTCCGTGCAGAGAGTGGTGAGGACGGCTGAGAAAATCATCGGGACTTGACTTCCTTCCATCCAGGACATTGCACACAAACGCTGCTTGTCCAAGGGCAACAAAATTATTAAAGACCCCACCCATCTCCATCACGGACTGTTCACCCTGCTGCCCTCTGGTCAAAGGTACTGCAGCATCCGGAGCAGAACAGTCAGGTTCTGCAATAGCTTCTTCCCCCCGAGCCATCAGACTCTTGAATTCACAATGGTCCCCCGCCATTATTTTATATGCGAGTCACTTATTTATTTATTTTTCTTTAATACATTTTTATTATTTTGTGTTACATTGAAGCCAGTTGCAACGGAATTTCTTTCAAATATGCACTCGTCTGTATAGTTTTGAATGAAAGTAAAGTTTTATTCATTCATTCATTCATTCATCACAGATCCTCATTACACGATAATCAGAAACAAAGATAAGGTCTGAACAAGAGCTAGTTTAAAAGCATTAAGTTCTCCAAGCAAGCTTTAGTAAGTTTTAGAGATATAGGTTTCAAAGGGTTTTTTTTTGTCACGTGTGCCAATTAAGCTACAGTGATATGCGAATTACCATAAAGCTATACGAATATAAAAGCAACAAGACACAGAATTACAAAAAAGTATTTCTGTTCCGTTGGCGGACGCAGTTAACTCGTTGAAATGAACGGATCGACAGCTGTGATTCCACTTGCTGTTTATTTCTCTCTTCCCACATTTACATTCCCCCTGGTTTTATTTCCGTGCTCACTGGGGTTTTTACGACGCGGAATTTGGGGAAAATGGGAGCCGTTCAGCGCCGACCTGTTGTCCACCGGGTTTCTGCCCCACAGCCCCTGAGCCCCGCTCCTCACGCCGGTCCTGGGACCCGACCCTTTTACACACCCGGAGCGGAACCGGAGCAGATCCTCAGCCAGTTTCCAACCCAATAAACCCCGAAGAAAGGGTAAAGTTTCTCCGTGAATTTATTCCCAGTGAAGGTGTGGAGATGGGACTTGGTGTCCGCGTCGTAAAATGAAACTGTCCCGGACTCGTAACTGAGATAAACTCCCACCCTCCCGGTGATGGGACAGGCGGGGAGACGGGATGGAGGGGAGGTGAGTGCATCAAACCCGCCACCCACCCGCCTGATGCCCCAGACGCCAGTCTCCAGTGTCAGTGTGGCCTGTCTCTTCCTCTCCACAGACTCTGCGGCGACTCCCAGACCCCAGCACAGACTCCCCGCCACCTCCACCTCCCAGTAATGTCTCCCCGATGTGAATCCCTCCGATCCCAGCACACACTCCCTGCCTGTAAACCTCTTCCCGGTGTCAGGGAGACTCCTCCTGGTCTGGGTCAGTCTCACCCTCTTCCGATCCTCAAACACCTCGAGCTGCGGATGCGCTGTTTCCACATCCAGGGTGACGGAGACTGGGGAGAGAAGCAGAGAATCAGAGAGTCCCCGGGGGTCGGGGGGAAGACTCGGGCAGCGCGGCCCCGGGACCGGGGGAGAGGCCGCTCGGCCTCAGGCACAGGCGGGCGGACAACTGAAACCCTGCCCGGGGTTTCACCCCGACCACATCGGGTGGACAACAGACATCTCTCCCGGAGATTTTATCCGGGGATGGAGAGGAGAATTTCGTGAGGTGGGGGAGGGTGGACGGGGAGGACGAGTGTGGAGAGTGAGGAGGATTGCGAGATTGCGGTGGGGATGGAGGAATGAAGCGGGATTATTCAGATATGGAGGCAGATCGGAGCAGGTTGATATTGAGGTTAGCGGTAATTTGAGGATGTTGAAGAGGAGTTGGAGGTGTGTGGTGGGGTCGTTATGATCACGGTGAATTGGAGTGGGTGCAAAAGTGTTTACAACAACTTCATCAGGTCTGAAGGGCTGGGTTATCAGGTGAAGTTGGACCATCATCAGGTCGTAATGTCATCAGTGAAAGTATTAGAATTTGGCCATTCGGCCCTTCAATTCTACTCCACCATTTAATCATGGCTGATCTATCTCTCCCTCCTAACCCCATTCTCCTGTCTTCTCCCCATAACCTCTGACATCCATACTAATCAAGAATCCAGCTATCTCTGCCTTAACAATATCCACCGACTTGGCCTCCACAGCCTTCTGTGGCAATGAATTCCACAAATTCACCACCCTCTGATTAAAAGCATTTCCCCTCATCTCCTTCCTAACGGAACATCCTTTAATTCTGAGGCTCTGACCTTTCGTCCCTTTCTGCCCAAACCACCCCATCCCCGGGCACATTCCCCTGCAACCGCAGGAGATGCAACACCTGTCCCTTTACCTCCCCCCTCAACTCCATCCAATTTATCCCAAAGAGGAGGAAAGATTCCAAGGGGAGTAAGAGACACCCGTGGCTGACAAGGGAAGTCAAGGACAGCATGAAAATAAAAGAGCAGAAGTATAACAAAGCAAAGAAGAGTGGGAATCCAGAGGATTGGGACTCTTTTAAAGAGCAACAGAAGATGACTAAGAAGGCAATACGTGGAGCAAATGAGGTACAAGGGTAAACTAGCTAATAATATAAAGGAGGATAGTAAAAGCTTTTTTAGGTATGTAAAGAGGAAAAAAATAGTCAAGGCAAATGTGGGTCCCTTGAAGACAGAAGAGGGAGAATTTATTATGGGAAACAAGGAAATGGCAGACGAGTTGAACCGGTACTTTGGATCAGTCTTCACTAAGGAGGGTACAAGCAATCTCCCAGATGTTCTAGTGGGCAGAGATCCTAGGGCAGTGGTGTCCAAACTTTTTTCAAAGAGGGCCAGATTTGATAATGTGAAAATACCCAAGGGCCAAAGACCCCCCGCCCCCGAACCTTTAACTAATGCGCCCCCCCGCCGAACCTTTAACTAATACGCCCTCCCCCCCCCCCCCCGAACCTTTAACTAATGCGCTCCCCCCCCCGAACCTTTAACTAATACGCCCCCCCCGGACCTTTAACTAATGCGCTCCCCCCCCCACCGGACCTTTAACTAATACACTCCCCCCCCCCCCCCCCCACCGGACCTTTAACTAATGCGCTCCCCCCCCCCCACCGGACCTTTAACTAATACGCTCCCCCCCCCCACCGGACCTTTAACTAATACGCTCCCCCCCCCCCCCGGACCTTTAACTAATGCGCTCCCCCCCCCGACCTTTAACTAATGCGCTCCCCCCCCCCCCCCCCCCGGACCGTTAACTAATGCGATCAGTTAGTCTGACATCACTGGTGGGGAAGATGCTGGAGTCAATTATAAAAGACGAAATTGCGGAGCATTTGGATAGTAGTAACAGGATTGTTCCGAGTCAGCATGGATTTACAAAGGGGAAATCATGCTTGACTTATCTTCTGGGATTCTTTGAGGATGTAACCAGGAAAATTGACAGGGGAGAGCCGGTGGATGTGGTGTACCTTGACTTTCGGAAAGCCTTTGACAAGGTTCCACATAGGAGATTAGTGGGCAAAATTAGAGCACATGGTATTGGAGGTAGGGTACTGACATGGATAGAAAATTGGTTGACAGACAGAAAGCAAAGAGTGGGGATAAATGCGTCCCTTTCAGAATGGCAGGCAGTAACTAGTGGAGTACCGCAAGACTCGGTGCTGGGACCGCAGCTATTTACAATATACATTAATGACTTGGATGAAGGGATTAATAGTACCATTAGCAAATTTGCAGATGATACAAAGCTGGGTGGTAGTGTGAACTGTGAGGAAGATGCTATGAGGTTGCAGGGTGACTTGGACAGGTTGTGTGAGTGGGCGGATGCATGGCAGATGCAGTTTAATGTGGATAAGTGTGAGGTTATCCACTTTGGTTGTAAGAATAGGAAGGCAGAGTATTATCTGAATGGTGTCAAGTTAGGAACATGGGACGTACAACGAGATCTGGGTGTCCTAGTGCATCAGTCACTGAAAGGAAGCATACAGGTACAGCAGGCAGTGAAGAAAGCCAATGGAATGTTGGCCTTCATAACAAGAGGAGTTGAGTATAGGAGCAAAGAGGTCCTTCTGCAGTTGTACAGGGCCCTAGTGAGACCGCACCTGGAATACTGTGTGCAGCTATGGTCTCCAAATTTGAGGAAGGATATTCTTGCTATTGAGGGCGTGCAGCGTAGGTTTACTAGGTTAATTCCCGGAATGGCTGTACTTTCAAATGTTGAAAGACTGGAGCGACTAGGCTTGTATACACTGGAATTTAGAAGGATGAGAGGAGATCTTATCGAAACGTATAAGATTATTAAGGGGTTGGACACGTTAGAGGCAGGAAACATGTTCCCAATGTTGGGGGAGTCCAGAACACAGTTTAAGAATAAGCCATTTAGAACTGAGATGATGAAAAACTTTTTCAGTCAGAGAGTTGTGAATCTGTGGAATTCTCTGCCTCAGAAGGCAGTGGAGGCCAATTCTCTGAATGCATTCAAGAGAGAGCTGGATAGAGCTCTTAAGGATAGCGGAGTCAGGGGATATGGGGAGAAGGCAGGAACGGGGTACTGATTGAGAATGATCAGCCATGATCACATTGAATGGCGGTGCTGGCTCGAAGGGCCGAATGGCCTCCTCCTGCACCTATTGTCTATTGTCTTTAGATAGTTCCTCTGTCCCTCTCTTCCCCTCCCCTTCCCAGTTCCCCTCTGTCTTCCTGTCTCCACCTACATCCTTCCTTTGTCCTACCCGAAACGTCACCCTTTCCTTCTCTCCTGAGATGCTGCCTGACCTGCTGAGTTACTCCAGCATTTTTGTAAATAAATATCTAGTCCTAGACTCGCTCACTAATGGAAACGTCCTCTCCACGTCCATTCTATCCAAACCTTTCACTATTCTGTATTTTTCAATGAGATCCCCCCCTCATTCCTCTAAGCAACAGCGAGTACAGGCCCAATGCCGACAAACGCTCATCATAGGTTAATCTACTCATTCCTGGAACAGACTATTTAGACTGGGACATTTTTTCTTGGGAGCCTGTCAGAGAGACATTATATATGTGTATAAGATGCACAGACAAGGTGATTAGCCGTAATACTTTACCCAAGGTCGGAGAGTCTAAACCTCGAACGCATCAGTTTAAGGTGAGAATGGAAACAATAAAAAGGACCTGAGGAGCAGGTTTTTCAGTCAGTGGGTAGTGTAGATGTGGAACGATCTGACAGAGGAAGTGGGCGAGGCAGGTACAATTACAACAGTTCACAGAGAATTGGGTAGATACGTGGGTAAGAAAGACTTGGAAGGATATGAGCCAGACTCAGGAAAATGGGGCTAGCTTGGTTGGGCAACGTGGTTGGCATGGTCGAGTCCAGTCAAAGGGCGTGTTGCTGTGCTACAAAGCTCTCTGACTCGGTGATGCTTCCCAGCAGATGAGCTTGGTGGTAGATCAAATCTTCAATTTCCCTTCAGTTCAAAATAACATTAATCTTTGCATCTTTGTATAACTTAAAGATAGTCCAATCAAAGGTAGACACAAAATGCTGGAGTAACTCAGCGGGACAGGGAGCAGCTCTGGAGAGAAGGAATGGGTGACGTTTCAGGTCAAGACCCTTCTTCAGACTGAAGAAGGGTCCAGACCCGAAACATCACCCATTCCTTCTCGACTGAGATGCTGCCTGTCCCGCTGAGTCACTCCAGCATTTTGTGTCTACTTTCGATTTAAACCTGCAACTGCAGTTCTTTCGTACACATCTTACTTCAAGATGTCAGAAACAAGAACAATGGAAAAGTTATAAGCTTTACCTTGCTTGAAGTCATCAGATGTTTCTTTAAATGTTGTGTTGAATGAAACAGGGCAATGAAACTTTTCAATCGGCAAGGCCTCCTCTACCACCGACGGTGGTTTGGCTTCATCATGAACCCTGCGAATATTTAACAGCCGCTGCCACGCAGATAGAAAGTGGACATTACCGTCGAGACGTAGAACGATGGGGAAAAGCACAAGGAATGTTCATGATAATGATGCCATGACTGAGAGGATGGAGCGCAATGCAAAGACAGGGCAGGTCGTGGGGTTTTATCTGAAGAATGATGAGATAGGATTTAAGTTTATCGGTGGATTTAAATGGGTGAGGATGAAATAATATCTCTAATCGATGGGAGAGCAAAAATCAAAGCTGAAATGTAACGTGGTCTTCAACAAATACCGAAAGGAATGCAGTCATGAGAACATGGACCTCACTAGCATTGGAGGGAATGAAGACAACAGCAGAGATACATTTAAGGGCAAGCGGGATAAACACGCGAGCGCTCCTGGAATTCGGGGTATTGTTACCGGGTGTGGTGAGTAGATGGGAGGGATGTTGAGTGGAGCAAAAATCCTGACTGGATAGGATGTGCCGAATGGCCTGGTCTATGATGTAGAATGGGATGTCATTCTATGGTGAACAAAGGTGGGTAAAACAAACAGAGCAAATTCCCCCAAGGTGACCGCCCACTGCTGATGGGAACCGGATATAGATGATCAATCTGCTGTGTGCGCCACATTCTAGATTTCAATGTTAATCCCCACAATGTGGTCATGGCTGATCTAGCCCAGGAACAAACTCCTCCGCCTTGTCCCATTCCCTTTCATTTCAGTTCCCCGAATTTTCAAAAATGTATCTTCCTTTGGTATAAATACGTCTAACAGGTTAAACCTCTCAGAGTCTCTTGGTTGGAGAACCCCAGAGATTTACAGTCCTCTGCTCATTCGTGGCCCTTGGGATCAGTTATAGGATCACCCGTCGGAGTTCTCAACTCCACAGAATACAAACACCTCTCTACATTTAGGCCAGGCAGTCCTGAGATCCCATAGATTATGTGGGAGGCCAATTAGTTTGGGAACAACAACAACTGGAACAGATGAAACATTTACCCAGTTCTGAATTACTGGTAAATGCAGCATTTATTTCTGAAATATCCCCCTCCATTTTGTGACTGTACTTTCACTTCGCCAGACTGTAGTGTAACTCCTCACCTTTAGAAACACCACAATGTTTGTCTAAATGCTTCTGAAATGTTGTGATGGTAATCTGATAACCCATCAATCCTCTCCCCCTAATGCAATTCCCAGCTGCCTATTCCTTTTCAAGTGCCCATTAATTCCCATTTATCCGTCCACCACCCCCTAGTGGGGTGCCGCAAGGCTCATTGCTGGGACCGCAGTTATTTACAATATATATTAACGATTTAGACGAGGGAATTAAATGTAACATCTCCAAGTTTGCGGATGCCACAAAGCTGGGCGGCAGTGTGAGCTGCGAGGAGGATGCTGTGAGACTGCAGGGTGAGTTGGACAGGTTGGGTGAGTGGGCAGATGCATGGCAGATGCAGTAAAATGTGAATAAATGTGACGTTATCCACTTTGGTTTCAAGAACAAGAAGGCAGATTATTATCTGAATGGCGTCAGATTAGGAAAAGTGGAGGTGCAATGAGACCTGGGTGTCCTTGTACATCAGTCAATGAAAGTAAACATGCACGTGAAGAAAGCTAATGGCATGTTGGCCTTCATTGTGAGAGGATTGGAGTTTAGGAGCAAGGAGGTCCGACTGCAGTTGTGCATGGTCCTGTTGAGACCACACCTGGAAAATTGTGTGCTGTTTTGATCTCCTAATTTAAGGAAGGACATTCTTGCTATTGTGGGAGTGCAGTGTAGGTTCATCAGGTTAATTACCGGGATGGCAGGACTGACAAATGATGAAAGAATGTATCACAAATGCTGGAGTAACTCAGCAGGTCAGGCAGCATCTAGGAGAGAGGGAATGGGTGACGTTTTGGGTCGAGACCCTCTTCAGACTGATTCTGAATGGGTCGACTGGGCTCGTATTCACTGGAATTTAGAAAGATGAGATAGGATCTTATAGAAACATGTAAAATTCTTTAGGGATTGGAGAGGCTAGATGCAGGAAAAATGTTCCCGATGTTGGGGGAGTCCAGAACCTGGGGTTATAGTTAAAGAATAAAGGGTAGGCCATGATCATATTGAATGACGGTGCTGGCTCGAAGGGCCGAATGGCCTACTCCTGCACCTATTTTCTATGCAGCACCCGAGGTCAGGATCGAACCCGGTAACCAGAACTGGGAGACAGCAGCACTACTTGTGTCACTGCGCTGCCCTGTTATTACACGCGTCATAGGGATCAAACCTGCACAAGATCAGGAAATCGAAACTTAAAAGCCTTACCAGAACTCCAGAAATCTTCTCTTTCTGTTGCTGCATCATTTGCTGGATCCCTGATTTATCTTTTGTGAGAGACTGGATGGAAGCTTTAACCTGACCCTGCGATTGTTTTTGAAAATCGGAGAATAAAAGTTTTAGAGTATAAAGACGGAATTAAACAACGATGCGATCAAAATCGGTTTGCTTTTACCTTGTAGTTTTCAACAGCTTCATCTATCAGAATGAAGCGGTGATCTCTGTGTTCCCGCCCACCTGCACAAACCACACAGATCAGCTTCTTGTCAGTTTCACAAAACAGCTTCAGTTCTTCCTGATGTTCCTCGCAGTGAAGTTTACTTTCCTTCTCTGTCCGATTCAGGCTCAGTGTTCGAGCTTTCTCAGCCAGTCTCGCCAAGGCCCGATTCACCCTGAGGATGCGGTCTGTAAACACCTCTCTACATTCCGGGCAGGAGTTTCTCCCCTCCATGTCCCAACTCTGTGTGATACAGGAGCGGCAGAAGTTGTGCCCACACTCCAGTGACACCGGATCGGTGAAGAAATCCAGGCAGATGGGACAAACTGCCTCCTCGGTTAAAGTCTCGAACCTGTCTTTCGAAGCCATTTTTTAACTCTGCCTCTTCCTGGTTCAAAACGCATGTCCACTGCGTACGCCGCCGTCTAGAGGAATGAATGTAAATCTGACGCAAATGTTCAACGTGAAGGTGCAGAAACAAGAAACTGCAGATGCAGGTTTACAAAAAAAAGTACAAAGTGCTGGAGTAAGTCAGTGGGTCAAGCAGCACATCTGGAGAATATGGACAGCTGATGTTTCGGGTCGGGACCCTTCTTCAGACTGATTGTAGGGGGTGGGAGATGGAATAACGATGGGAGGAAGGAGGCAGGACAAAGCCTGGCTGGCAATAGGTTGACACAGTTGAGGGGGGAGAGGGAGTTGATAGTCAGACGGTTGGACAAAGGCCAGAGATGAAAAGACAGAAGGTGTGTGACAAAATGATTGAGGACTTGCGAATTGTGTCCTGATCTTCAAACAGTCTTCTCCTCAGACGGCCAAAGGTTGTGCAGGTGCACTGAAGGCGCTGGTAAGTTTCACCATCAATGTCTGCCTTCCTCTGGGAAGAGGAGCGCCGGCCAGAGCACCCGAGGGTCACCATCGTTACGACCATTTTAAAGGAAGGAGACAAATCCAGCCGCGGAAACTATGGAGGGTTCCCCCGCTCTCTACCACAGGGAGGGGTCAGTTACACATTAAACTGTCCTGAACATAGACGGAAGCGGAGAGTAGCGCTTGGGACAGTGTAAGGCAGAATAAAATGCTGGAAACAACTGCAGAGTGGATTCACGAAGACGGTGCCGGGATTTGAGGGTCAGAGCGAAAGGGAGAGGTTGGGCAGGGAAGGATTTATTAATTGGAGCGCAGGAGGTTGAAGTGCATAAGATCAAGAGGTGAATAGACAGGGTGAGTGCACAGTCTGTTACCCGGAGCAGTGGAATCGAGAACTAGAGGACACAGGTTTGTGGTGAGAGGTGCAAGATTTAATGGGAAACTGAGGAACATTTTCACACAGAAGGTCGTGGGTGTCTGGAACAAGCTGCCAGAGGGGGTAAGTGAGGCTGGACAACAACGTGCGGCGGGTTTAGGACCCGGGGGGGCGGAGCTGTGGAGCCGCCGCCGCGACTGCTGCTGCTGCTGAACCTGCGGCCAATGAAAGGGGCGGGGCACGGCTGGGGGGAGGCGGAGCTCAGCCCCGTCAATCACAAAGTGGATGTCATTTGCAATCAGCTGCGGGTAAATTTCATTCCCTGAAACTCAACACATCAGTGTTTCTCATCGTGAATTGTTCATTACATTAGGCTGCACAATAACATTACTTCTACAGCAAACACTGTTATTTTATTTAACAGTCTCATGTGCAAACTTGAATTCAACTCAATGATTCAATTAAACTCTATTGTCACATGTTATGTGACCTCCCCACTCATACGCCGCTTCATCTGGGGGTCAAGGATGGACCGGGTGCGACGGGCCATAATGCACAAGTTGGCAGACAATGGGGGTAAAAGCTTGCCCAACGTCGCATTCACCCTGATGGACGCCTTCGTGTGTGGCTGCATCAGGCGGAGCGTAGAGCCAAGGCATGTGGGCGCCAAGTATCACTGCCTGCTGACGTTCTACCTGTCCCCAGTGTTGCGAAGGATGGGCCTGGCGCAGATGCCACGCAATGTAACAGTCAGCTGGACCATTGCCGCAACATGTGATTCGTGGTAAGGTTCTTCCAGACCAACACGTTTGAGCACAAGTCCATCGGACAGTGGTCAGCACGGAACGTCCTGCAGGCACTGCAGGGAAATGACTCCATGGATCCTGTGGCGTGGTTCCTAGAGCAGACTGCCCAGCTTGTCTGGCAAAATGTCTCATCACCAGAACTCACCAACAAGCACCAAGATCTAGCTTGGCTGGCGGTGAGGGGAGCCCTCCCACTCAGATCCTTCCTGCACCGTCAGAACCTCACTACCAGCGCACACTGCCCTCGGGACGGCTGCTATGGAGAGGAGACGGTCGCACACCTCTTCACAGAGTGTGGATTTTCCAAGAGAGTCTGGAGAGGTTTGCAGGGGTCCCTGTCACGATTTATTCCGAGCAGCTCCGTCACAGAGGACTCTGTGATCTACGGACTGTTCCCAGGGACGCATTCAGAGACTGACATCGAGTGCTGTTGGAAGGTCATCAACTGGGTGAAAGACGCTCTTTGGTCTGCCCGAGCTTTGT
>NW_027602326.1:2500-10000 GCF_053455715.1 Rhinoraja longicauda
GCCTGCTCCTTTGGTTCACGATGTCCCCGCCGAAGGCGGCGTACTTTAAAGTACTGCAGCTCGAGCGCACAAGGAGCGTGGGGAATTGTTAGCGGCGGCGTCGTTGTGCTGGGGGTGACGCTGCCTGCCTGCCTGCTCCTTTGGTTCACGATGTCCCCGCCGAAGGCGGCGAACTTTAAAGCGCTGCAGCTCGAGCGCACAAGGTGCGCGGGGAATTGTTAGCGGCGCCGTGGTTGTGGTGGCGGTGACCATGGCTGCCTGCTCCTTTGGTTCACGATGTCCCCGCCGAAGGCGGCGAACTTTAAAGTACTGCAGCTCGAGCGCACAAGGTGCGCGGGGAATTGTTAGCGGCGCCGTGCTTGTGCTGGCGGTGACCATGGCTGCCTGCTCCTTTGGTTCACGATGTCCCCGCCGAAGGCGGCGTACTTTAAAGTACTGCAGCTCGAGCGCACAAGGTGCGCGGGGAATTGTTAGCGGCGCCGTGGTTGTGCTGGCGGTGACCATGGCTGCCTGCTCCTTTGGTTCACGATGTCCCCGCCGAAGGCGGCGTACTTTAAAGTACTGCAGCTCGAGCGCACAAGGTGCGCGGGGAATTGTTAGCGGCGCCGTGCTTGTGCTGGCGGTGACCATGGCTGCCTGCTCCTTTGGTTCACGATGTCCCCGCCGAAGGCGGCGTACTTTAAAGTACTGCAGCTCGAGCGCACAAGGTGCGCGTGGAATTGTTAGCGGCGCCGTGGTTGTGCTGGCGGTGACCATGGCTGCCTGCTCCTTTGGTTCACGATGTCCCCGCCGAAGGCGGCGTACTTTAAAGTACTGCAGCTCGAGCGCACAAGGTGCGCGGGGAATTGTTAGCGGCGCCGTGCTTGTGCTGGCGGTGACCATGGCTGCCTGCTCCTTTGGTTCACGATGTCCCCGCCGAAGGCGGCGTACTTTAAAGTACTGCAGCTCGAGCGCACAAGGTGCGCGGGGAATTGTTAGCGGCGCCGTGGTTGTGCTGGCGGTGACCATGGCTGCCTGCTCCTTTGGTTCACGATGTCCCCGCCGAAGGCGGCGTACTTTAAAGTACTGCAGCTCGAGCGCACAAGGTGCGCGGGGAATTGTTAGCGGCGCCGTGCTTGTGCTGGCGGTGACCATGGCTGCCTGCTCCTTTGGTTCACGATGTCCCCGCCGAAGGCGGCGTACTTTAAAGTACTGCAGCTCGAGCGCACAAGGTGCGCGTGGAATTGTTAGCGGCGCCGTGGTTGTGCTGGCGGTGACCATGGCTGCCTGCTCCTTTGGTTCACGATGTCCCCGCCGAAGGCGGCGTACTTTAAAGTACTGCAGCTCGAGCGCACAAGGTGCGCGGGGAATTGTTAGCGGCGCCGTGCTTGTGCTGGCGGTGACCATGGCTGCCTGCTCCTTTGGTTCACGATGTCCCCGCCGAAGGCGGCGTACTTTAAAGTACTGCAGCTCGAGCGCACAAGGTGCGCGTGGAATTGTTAGCGGCGCCGTGGTTGTGCTGGCGGTGACCATGGCTGCCTGCTCCTTTGGTTCACGATGTCCCCGCCGAAGGCGGCGTACTTTAAAGTACTGCAGCTCGAGCGCACAAGGTGCGCGGGGAATTGTTAGCGGCGCCGTCGTTGTGCTGGCGGTGACCATGGCTGCCTGCTCCTTTGGTTCACGATGTCCCCGCCGAAGGCGGCGTACTTTAAAGTGCTGCAGCTCGAGCGCACCATGTGCGTGGGGAATTGTTAGCGGGGGCGTCGTTGTGCTGGGGGCTGACTGTCCCTAGTGGGTATAGGATAATGTTAATGTACGGGGATCGCTGGGCGGCACGGACTTGGAGGGCCGAAAAGGCCTGTTTCCGGCTGTATGTGTATGATATGATATGATATGATGCCTGCCTGCTCATTTGGTTCATGATGTCCACGCGGCAGGCGGAATATTTTAAAAGCACTGTTCTGTACGAAGTGCACAATGTCCGTTGGGGAAATGCAGCTGGGGGTCGGTCGACCGGCTGACGACGCCTGCCTGCCGATTTGGTTCACGATGTCCCCGCCGAAGGCGGCATACTTGAAAGTACCGCCGTTCGCGGCGCGCAATTTGCGGGGGGAGGAATTGTTAGTGCACGTCTGTGTGCTAGGTGACGATGCTTGCCGACTTGGTTCATGCCGTCCACGCCGAAGACGGCGCCGTTTAAAGTACTGCCGCTCGAGGTGCACAATTTGCGGGGGAATTGTTAATGGGCGTCGGCGTGCTGGGTGACGATGTGGAGATGTGGAACGCCGAGCCAGATCTATCTTATTTGTTTGCTTGGCCCACTGGACTTTGCGTGGGCTTTGCAACACTGTGTGCTAGGTTAAATCACGGCCAATAGAGTGAGTGTTTTTAATGATCCTGATCTGATAAGGGGACTAGAGGTAAAAGAGCCGTTAGGAGGCAGTGATCACAACACGATAAGTTTTACTCTGCAAATGGAAAGGTAGAAGGGAAAATCGGAAGTGTCTGTATTACAGTATAGCAAAGGGGATTACAGAGGCATGAGGCGGGAGCTGGCCAAAATTGACTGGAAGGAGGCCCTAGCAGGGAAGACGGTAGAACAGCAATGGCAGGTATTCCAGGGAATAATGCAGAGGTTGCAGGATCAATTTATTCCAAAGAGGTGGAAAGACTCTAAGGGGAGTAAGAGACACCTGTGGCTGACAAGGGAAGTCAGGGACAGCATAAAAATTAAGGAGAGGAGGTATAACATAGCAAAGAAGAGTGGGAAGACAGAGGATTGGGACTCTTTTAAAGAGCAACAAAAGTTAACTAAAGAGGCAATGCGGGGAGAAAAGATGAGGTGCGAGGGTAAACTAGCCAATAATATAAAGGAGGATAGCAAAAGTTTTTTTAGGTACGTGAAGAGGAAAAAAATAGTCAAGGCAAATGTGGGTCCCTTGAAGACAGAAACGGGGGAATTTATTATGGGGAACAAAGAAATGGCAGACGAGTTAAACCGTTACTTTGGGTCTGTCTTCACTGAGGAAGATACACACAATCTCCCAAATGTTCTAGGGGCCGGAGAACCTAGGGTGATGGAGGAACTGAAGGAAATCCACATTAGGCAGGAAATGGTTTTGGGTAGACTGATGGGACTGAAGGCTGATAAATCCCCAGGGCCTGATGGTCTGCATCCCAGGGTACCTAAGGAGGTGGCTCTAGAAATAGTGGAAGCATTGGAGATCATTTTTCAATGTTCTATATAGATTCAGGATCAGTTCCTGTGGATTGGAGGATAGCAAATGTTATCCCACTTTTTAAGAAGGGAGGGAGAGAGAAAACGGGTAATTATAGACCAGTTAGTCTGACATCAGTGGTGGGGAAGATGCTGGAGTCAATTAGAAAAGACGAAATTGCTGAGCATTTGGATAGCAGTAACAGGATCATTGCGAGTCAGCATGGATTTACGAAGGGGAAATCATGCTTGACAAATCTACTGGAATGTTTTGAGGATGTAACTAGGAAAATTGACAGGGGAGAGTCAGTGGACGTGGTGTACCTCGACTTTCAGAAAGCCTTCGACAAGCTCCCACATAGGAGATTAGTGGGCAAAATTAGGGCACGTGGTATTGGGGGTAGGGTACTGACATGGATAGAAAATTGGTTGACAGACGGAAAGCAAAGAGTGGGTATAAATGGGTCCCTCTCGGAATGGCAGGCAGTGACCAGTGGGGTACCGCAAGGTTCGGTGCTGGGACCCCAGCTATTTACGATATGCATTAATGACTTAGACGGAGGGATTAAAAGTACCATTAGCAAATTTGCAGATGATACTAAGCTGGAGGGTAGTGTGAATTGTGAGGAAGATGCAATAAGGCTGCAGGATGACTTGGACAGGTTGTGTGAGTGGGCGGATACATGGCAGATGCAGTTTAATGTAGATAAGTGCGAGGTTATTCACTTTGGAAGTAAGAGTAGAAAGGGCAGATTATTGTCTGAATGGTGTCAAGTTAGGAGGAGGGGGAGTTCAACGAGATCTGGATGTCCTAGTGCATCAGTCAATGAAAGGAAGCATGCAGGTACAGCAGGCAGTGAAGAAAGCCAATGGAATGTTGGCCTTCGTAACCAGAGGAGTTGAGTATAGGAGCAAAGAGGTCCTTCTACAGTTGTAGCGGGCCCTGGTGAGACCGCACCTGGAGTACTGTGTGCAGTTTTGGTCTCCAAATTTGAGGAAGGATATTCTTGCTATGGAGGGCGTGCAGCGTAGGTTCACTAGGTTAATTCCCGGAATGGCGGGACGGTCGTATGTTGAAAGGCTGGAGCGATTGGGCTTGTATACACTGGTATTTAGAAGAATGAGGGGGGATCTTATTGAAACATATACGATAATTAGGGGATTGGACACATTAGAGGCAGGAAACATGTTCCCAATGTTGGGGGAGTCCAGAACAAGGGGCCACCGTTTAAGAATAAGGGTAGGCCATTTAGAACGGAGATGAGGAAGAACCTTTTCAGTCAGAGAGTGGTGAAGGTGTGGAATTCTCTGCCTCAGAAGGCAGTGGAGGCCAGTTCGTTGGATGCTTTCAAGAGAGAGCTGGATAGAGCTCTTAAGGATAACGGAGTGAGGGGGTATGGGGAGAAGGCAGGAACGGGGGTACTGATTGAGAGTGATCAGCCATGATCGCATTGAATGGCGGTGCTGGCTCGAAGGGCTGAATGGCCGACTCCTGCACCTATTGTCTATTGTCTATTGTCTATAATCAACCACTTTATTTTGCCCGTCTTTGTGACTCCTCTTTGACACGTCGATCACCGCTGAGGCTGTTTTACCTGTTTCCCCTATGTACCGTAAGGTACACTCCTTACATTGAACTGCATACACCCCATTATTTCGCTCACGGGTTATCCTCTGTGCTATCCAGTCTCTCCTGTCACCCTGTTCTATGTTTTTGTCTATTACCCAGTGGGAGCAGGCCCCATATTGACATTAATTTGTAACCCTACTGCTCCCCTCGTCTGCTGGTTTTATCACCATCTCATGTTTATCCCTCAGCTCTGCCGTGGTCTCCCTCTCTTTTTTTCTGGTGAGGTTCGGCCTATCCTTTGTCATGGGCATATCCCAGGCTGTTTTAGTAACGTTCTTTTAAAACGTGTCGTGTTTGTTTGGCTTTACCCACGTTCCAGCATTAGAGGCCAATTTTTGCAATGTTTCCTGGTGGGATTTGCCGGTTTTACAAATGGTGTCACTATCTCACCCTGCTTCCTGATACCCTTATGGGGTCGGCTCTGTTCTTGCAGAACCCTCGGGTGGTGCAGAGTCTGGGCCTTGTTATCAATATCTTGCCCTGCTTCCCGATACCCTTGCGGGTTCGGCTCTGTTCTTGCAGATCCCTCAGGTGGTGCAGAGTCTGGGCGGCATCGTCACCCAGCACACCGACGCCCACTGAAAATTACCCACGCACAGTGCGCGCCTGGAGCGGCAGTAGTTCAAACTACCCCTACCCCTACCCCTACCCCTACCGCTACCCCTACCCCTACCCCTACCCCTAACCCTAACCCTAACCCTAACCCTAACCCTAACCCTAACCCTAACCCTAACCCTAACCCTAACCCTAACCCTAACCCTAACCCTAACCCTAACCCTAACCCTAACCCTAACCCTAACCCTGACCCTAATGCAGGCAGAGTTATTTATAAAGTGGCCCAGACTCTGCACCACCTGAGGGTTTTGTAACAGAACCAACCCCATAAGGGTTTCAGGAAGCAGGGCAAGATATTGATAACAAGGCGCAGACTCTGCACCACCTCAGGGTTCTGCAAGAACAGAGCCGACCCCATAAGGGCATCAGGAATCAGGGCAAGATATTGATAAAATGGCCCAGACTCTGCACCACCTGAGGGTTCTGCAAGAACAGAGCCGACCCCATAAGGGCATCAGGAAGCAGGGCAAGATATTGGTAACAAGGCCCACGGGGAAGGCGGCATACTTTGGGGTTATTTTGTAGTGAGTTTTGAAGGCATGTGCTAGTGTTACGCATACCGAGGGCGCGCAAAGTTCGGCGCGCCCGGGCCAAAACGCCTCTGCTGGCCGCGGCCGAGTCGGCCGACGGATTGCCACGGACTTGCTTGACGACCTGTCACTCTCCGTGCATCGGTTGCACGCCCGGTTCGTCCTTTCCATTTGTTTCATGATGTACACGCGGCAGGCGGAATATTTTAAAAGCACTGTTCTGTTCGAAGTGCACAATGGCCGTTGGGGCAATGCAACTGGGGGTCGGTCGACCGGCTGACGACGCCTGCCTGCCGATTTGGTTCACGATGTCCCCGCCGAAGGCGGCATACTTGAAAGTACTGCCGTTCGCGGCGCGCAATTTGCAGGGGGGAGGAATTGTTAGTGGACGTCTGTGTGCTGGGTGACGATGCTTGCCGACTTGGTTCATGCCGTCCACGCCGAAGACGGCGCCGTTTAAAGTACTGCCGCTCGAGGTGCACAATTTGCGGGGGAATTGTTATTGGGCGTCGGCGTGCTGGGTGACGATGTGGAGATGAGGAACGCCGAGCCAGATCTATCTTATTTGTTTGCTTGGGCCACTGGACTTTGCATGGGCTTTGCATCATTGTGTGCTACGTTAAATCACGGCCAATTGAGTGAGTATTTTTTATTCAACCACTCTATTTTGCCCGTCTTTGTGACTCCTCTATGACACGCCGATCACCGCTGACGTGTTAATCTGCGTGTTAGGTATCTCGGGGGTCAGTTGGACGGACAGATGTGTAAGGGTTTTGTTCGGAAGGATCGTTGAGTGTAAACGGTGAACGGGGGTTAAAGGCCCTGAGGTTTCAATCCTCTAAAGAATGTAAAAGGTCTGACGCGTTAGCTAGCAGCTAATGAGGTGAACCTAGCAGCTAATGAGGCTCTCTCTCTCTCACGGCCCCGGGACTCCCTCCCTCCCTCCTCCCTCTTGGAACCCTCCCTGCGTGGGGGGGGGGGGGGGGGGGGGGGGGGCACGAAGAAAAAGAGGGTATAAGAAGAATCCAGTGGAAGGAGTAGGGACTGGGGGCGAGGTCAGACAGCCTATCCGGCTAATAAAGCATCATGAGGTTAGGTATAAACTCTGATGACTGCATAAACTCGCCCCTAATGGGGGGGGGGGGGGCACTCTCTCCCCCACCCCTCTCTCCCCAGTGCCACTCCCTCCGACCCCCCCCCCCACTCTCTTCGTGTCGCTGGGCCCGCCCGGCACGGCCCCGAGGATCACTCCCCGCGCGGCAACGGGACACCGGGTCGCCGGGCCCGCAGGGTCGTCAGTCGGGCGGGGGGGGGGGAGGGTGGCCATGCCAGCAGCAGGAGAGGTTTCCAACGAACCCGCGACCGCAGCAGGACCGCCCTCGGCAGACATTTGGACCCAGCGGGTCCGTTCGGGATGGTTGCCGGGCCCGCAGCAGAGGTTTCCTTCCACCCAACGGGGGGGGGGGGGGGGGGGGGGCGGGGCTGCCCATCTTCCCGCTCGAAGCAACGGCCTCACCCTAACGGCCTCA
>NW_027602326.1:22500-27500 GCF_053455715.1 Rhinoraja longicauda
TCACGATGTCCCCGCCGAAGGCGGCATACTTGAAAGTACCGCCGTTCGCGGCGCGCAATTTGCGGGGGGAGGAATTGTTAGTGCACGTCTGTGTGCTAGGTGACGATGCTTGCCGACTTGGTTCATGCCGTCCACGCCGAAGACGGCGCCGTTTAAAGTACTGCCGCTCGAGGTGCACAATTTGCGGGGGAATTGTTAATGGGCGTCGGCGTGCTGGGTGACGATGTGGAGATGTGGAACGCCGAGCCAGATCTATCTTATTTGTTTGCTTGGCCCACTGGACTTTGCGTGGGCTTTGCAACACTGTGTGCTAGGTTAAATCACGGCCAATAGAGTGAGTGTTTTTAATGATCCTGATCTGATAAGGGGACTAGAGGTAAAAGAGCCGTTAGGAGGCAGTGATCACAACACGATAAGTTTTACTCTGCAAATGGAAAGGTAGAAGGGAAAATCGGAAGTGTCTGTATTACAGTATAGCAAAGGGGATTACAGAGGCATGAGGCGGGAGCTGGCCAAAATTGACTGGAAGGAGGCCCTAGCAGGGAAGACGGTAGAACAGCAATGGCAGGTATTCCAGGGAATAATGCAGAGGTTGCAGGATCAATTTATTCCAAAGAGGTGGAAAGACTCTAAGGGGAGTAAGAGACACCTGTGGCTGACAAGGGAAGTCAGGGACAGCATAAAAATTAAGGAGAGGAGGTATAACATAGCAAAGAAGAGTGGGAAGACAGAGGATTGGGACTCTTTTAAAGAGCAACAAAAGTTAACTAAAGAGGCAATGCGGGGAGAAAAGATGAGGTGCGAGGGTAAACTAGCCAATAATATAAAGGAGGATAGCAAAAGTTTTTTTAGGTACGTGAAGAGGAAAAAAATAGTCAAGGCAAATGTGGGTCCCTTGAAGACAGAAACGGGGGAATTTATTATGGGGAACAAAGAAATGGCAGACGAGTTAAACCGTTACTTTGGGTCTGTCTTCACTGAGGAAGATACACACAATCTCCCAAATGTTCTAGGGGCCGGAGAACCTAGGGTGATGGAGGAACTGAAGGAAATCCACATTAGGCAGGAAATGGTTTTGGGTAGACTGATGGGACTGAAGGCTGATAAATCCCCAGGGCCTGATGGTCTGCATCCCAGGGTACCTAAGGAGGTGGCTCTAGAAATAGTGGAAGCATTGGAGATCATTTTTCAATGTTCTATATAGATTCAGGATCAGTTCCTGTGGATTGGAGGATAGCAAATGTTATCCCACTTTTTAAGAAGGGAGGGAGAGAGAAAACGGGTAATTATAGACCAGTTAGTCTGACATCAGTGGTGGGGAAGATGCTGGAGTCAATTAGAAAAGACGAAATTGCTGAGCATTTGGATAGCAGTAACAGGATCATTGCGAGTCAGCATGGATTTACGAAGGGGAAATCATGCTTGACAAATCTACTGGAATGTTTTGAGGATGTAACTAGGAAAATTGACAGGGGAGAGTCAGTGGACGTGGTGTACCTCGACTTTCAGAAAGCCTTCGACAAGCTCCCACATAGGAGATTAGTGGGCAAAATTAGGGCACGTGGTATTGGGGGTAGGGTACTGACATGGATAGAAAATTGGTTGACAGACGGAAAGCAAAGAGTGGGTATAAATGGGTCCCTCTCGGAATGGCAGGCAGTGACCAGTGGGGTACCGCAAGGTTCGGTGCTGGGACCCCAGCTATTTACGATATGCATTAATGACTTAGACGGAGGGATTAAAAGTACCATTAGCAAATTTGCAGATGATACTAAGCTGGAGGGTAGTGTGAATTGTGAGGAAGATGCAATAAGGCTGCAGGATGACTTGGACAGGTTGTGTGAGTGGGCGGATACATGGCAGATGCAGTTTAATGTAGATAAGTGCGAGGTTATTCACTTTGGAAGTAAGAGTAGAAAGGCAGATTATTGTCTGAATGGTGTCAAGTTAGGAGGAGGGGGAGTTCAACGAGATCTGGATGTCCTAGTGCATCAGTCAATGAAAGGAAGCATGCAGGTACAGCAGGCAGTGAAGAAAGCCAATGGAATGTTGGCCTTCGTAACCAGAGGAGTTGAGTATAGGAGCAAAGAGGTCCTTCTACAGTTGTAGCGGGCCCTGGTGAGACCGCACCTGGAGTACTGTGTGCAGTTTTGGTCTCCAAATTTGAGGAAGGATATTCTTGCTATGGAGGGCGTGCAGCGTAGGTTCACTAGGTTAATTCCCGGAATGGCGGGACGGTCGTATGTTGAAAGGCTGGAGCGATTGGGCTTGTATACACTGGTATTTAGAAGAATGAGGGGGGATCTTATTGAAACATATACGATAATTAGGGGATTGGACACATTAGAGGCAGGAAACATGTTCCCAATGTTGGGGGAGTCCAGAACAAGGGGCCACCGTTTAAGAATAAGGGGTAGGCCATTTAGAACGGAGATGAGGAAGAACCTTTTCAGTCAGAGAGTGGTGAAGGTGTGGAATTCTCTGCCTCAGAAGGCAGTGGAGGCCAGTTCGTTGGATGTTTTCAAGAGAGAGCTGGATAGAGCTCTTAAGGATAACGGAGTGAGGGGGTATGGGGAGAAGGCAGGAACGGGGTACTGATTGAGAGTGATCAGCCATGATCGCATTGAATGGCGGTGCTGGCTCGAAGGGCTGAATGGCCGACTCCTGCACCTATTGTCTATTGTCTATTGTCTATAATCAACCACTTTATTTTGCCCGTCTTTGTGACTCCTCTTTGACACGTCGATCACCGCTGAGGCTGTTTTACCTGTTTCCCCTATGTACCGTAAGGTACACTCCTTACATTGAACTGCATACACCCCATTATTTCGCTCACGGGTTATCCTCTGTGCTATCCAGTCTCTCCTGTCACCCTGTTCTATGTTTTTGTCTATTACCCAGTGGGAGCAGGCCCCATATTGACATTAATTTGTAACCCTACTGCTCCCCTCGTCTGCTGGTTTTATCACCATCTCATGTTTATCCCTCAGCTCTGCCGTGGTCTCCCTCTCTTTTTTTCTGGTGAGGTTCGGCCTATCCTTTGTCATGGGCATATCCCAGGCTGTTTTAGTAACGTTCTTTTAAAACGTGTCGTGTTTGTTTGGCTTTACCCACGTTCCAGCATTAGAGGCCAATTTTTGCAATGTTTCCTGGGTGGGATTTGCCGGTTTTACAAATGGTGTCACTATCTCACCCTGCTTCCTGATACCCTTATGGGGTCGGCTCTGTTCTTGCAGAACCCTCGGGTGGTGCAGAGTCTGGGCCTTGTTATCAATATCTTGCCCTGCTTCCCGATACCCTTGCGGGTTCGGCTCTGTTCTTGCAGATCCCTCAGGTGGTGCAGAGTCTGGGCGGCATCGTCACCCAGCACACCGACGCCCACTGAAAATTACCCACGCACAGTGCGCGCCTGGAGCGGCAGTAGTTCAAACTACCCCTACCCCTACCCCTACCCCTACCGCTACCCCTACCCCTACCCCTACCCCTAACCCTAACCCTAACCCTAACCCTAACCCTAACCCTAACCCTAACCCTAACCCTAACCCTAACCCTAACCCTAACCCTAACCCTAACCCTAACCCTAACCCTAACCCTAACCCTAACCCTGACCCTAATGCAGGCAGAGTTATTTATAAAGTGGCCCAGACTCTGCACCACCTGAGGGTTTTGTAACAGAACCAACCCCATAAGGGTTTCAGGAAGCAGGGCAAGATATTGATAACAAGGCGCAGACTCTGCACCACCTCAGGGTTCTGCAAGAACAGAGCCGACCCCATAAGGGCATCAGGAATCAGGGCAAGATATTGATAAAATGGCCCAGACTCTGCACCACCTGAGGGTTCTGCAAGAACAGAGCCGACCCCATAAGGGCATCAGGAAGCAGGGCAAGATATTGGTAACAAGGCCCACGGGGAAGGCGGCATACTTTGGGGTTATTTTGTAGTGAGTTTTGAAGGCATGTGCTAGTGTTACGCATACCGAGGGCGCGCAAAGTTCGGCGCGCCCGGGCCAAAACGCCTCTGCTGGCCGCGGCCGAGTCGGCCGACGGATTGCCACGGACTTGCTTGACGACCTGTCACTCTCCGTGCATCGGTTGCACGCCCGGTTCGTCCTTTCCATTTGTTTCATGATGTACACGCGGCAGGCGGAATATTTTAAAAGCACTGTTCTGTTCGAAGTGCACAATGGCCGTTGGGGCAATGCAACTGGGGGTCGGTCGACCGGCTGACGACGCCTGCCTGCCGATTTGGTTCACGATGTCCCCGCCGAAGGCGGCATACTTGAAAGTACTGCCGTTCGCGGCGCGCAATTTGCAGGGGGGAGGAATTGTTAGTGGACGTCTGTGTGCTGGGTGACGATGCTTGCCGACTTGGTTCATGCCGTCCACGCCGAAGACGGCGCCGTTTAAAGTACTGCCGCTCGAGGTGCACAATTTGCGGGGGAATTGTTATTGGGCGTCGGCGTGCTGGGTGACGATGTGGAGATGAGGAACGCCGAGCCAGATCTATCTTATTTGTTTGCTTGGGCCACTGGACTTTGCATGGGCTTTGCATCATTGTGTGCTACGTTAAATCACGGCCAATTGAGTGAGTATTTTTTATTCAACCACTCTATTTTGCCCGTCTTTGTGACTCCTCTATGACACGCCGATCACCGCTGACGTGTTAATCTGCGTGTTAGGTATCTCGGGGGTCAGTTGGACGGACAGATGTGTAAGGGTTTTGTTCGGAAGGATCGTTGAGTGTAAACGGTGAACGGGGGTTAAAGGCCCTGAGGTTTCAATCCTCTAAAGAATGTAAAAGGTCTGACGCGTTAGCTAGCAGCTAATGAGGTGAACCTAGCAGCTAATGAGGCTCTCTCTCTCTCACGGCCCCGGGACTCCCTCCCTCCCTCCTCCCTCTTGGAACCCTCCCTGCGTGGGGGGGGGGGGGGGGGGCACGAAGAAAAAGAGGGTATAAGAAGAATCCAGTGGAAGGAGTAGGGACTGGGGGCGAGGTCAG
>NW_027602327.1:0-39714 GCF_053455715.1 Rhinoraja longicauda
ACCACACTAAAGCGTCGAGGAAGAAGGTTTCCGATAATCAATCACAAAGCAGAGACTTGATTATTTTTCACTGGTAGATTGAGCACAGGTCACCTTATCCTATTTCATTCAACATAAAAAAAAGTGGTGGCAGGAGACAGCAGAATTGCAACACTGGGAGAAGGTAATCAAGATAAATCTTTGAGGCAGGATTATAGTACCGCAAAGCCTATCAGGAAACCTAATAATCTTCCTCATTGTGTGATTCTTTCTTTGCCTTGTTCTTCACTTTCTTGAAAATTCAGTTTGAAATAGTTTTCAAGATGAATAAAATCATAAATTTCTTTAAAAAGCACATTGTGCCATCTTCTGGTTTCGCAGTGGCAGCAGAATGAAACTATGGACTCAACTGCAATTGAGAATAGAAATGTTGGAGGTCAGAATGCTAAACTGAAACATTTATCTCGACCCTCCAGAAATTATTGAAAACTAAAACTAGAATTAAAAAATGTACAATCTAGGCAGCACGGTGGTGCAGCTGGTACAGCTGGTTCATCACAGCTCCAGGGACCCGAGGCTTGATCCTAACCTCGGGTGCTTTCTGTGTGGAGTTTGCACATTCTCCGTGTGAATACATGGGTTTCCTCCGGGTATTCCAGTTTCTTCCCACATGGGTTTGTTGGTTTATTGGCCTCTGTAAAATTGCCCCTGATGTCTAGGGAGTGGATGAGATAACATAGAAGAGTGTGAGAAGATCATAGAATTGATGGTCGGCTTGGACTGAAGGGCCTGTTTCCAGTCTGTATCTCTAAACTAAACTAAACTTCAGTTGAGCATGTCATGCTATTAATTGTATCATTTCAGATTACACAAAACGTTAGTGTACTCCTCAGTTTCTGTAGCCATATGTCATCTCTGAATAATTGGGTCCTGTAAAGAGTGTCTGCTGTGCCTCGTCACATGTTAGTCCTGGCAGTGGAGGTAAAAAATGTAAACACCAAATGCACAATTTGAAATTATAGTCAATGCAAGGATTTTTCCAGCTCAGGAATGGCCAACGTATGGACAGCACACATATATGAAGGAACAAATGACAGGAGGGATTTGTCGCCTGCTGTGGGGCCGCAGCCATCTTTGTCACCTGGGGACACAGTTCGTAACCACACTTTGTGAATTATTTATGTTTACTTTTAGTTTTGTTTTGTGATACAGCATGGAAACAGACCCTTCGGCCCAGAGTCCACACTGACCATCGATCACCCATTTTCACTACTTCTATATTATTCCACTTTCTCATCCACTCCCTGCACACAAGGGTCAATTTACAGAGACCAATGAACCTGTGAACCTGCACATCTTTGGGATGCGGGAGGAAACCGGTGCGCCAGGAGCAAACCCAATTGATCGCAGGGAGAGCATGCAATCTCCACACGGACAGCACCTGAGGTGAGGATTGAACCTGGGTGCAAGGTGCTGTGTAGCGGCAGCTCTACCAGCTGCACCACTGTGTCATTTAAGAACAGTTCACAGGAACAAAACCCTGCCATAGCAAAGGGAGGACCTGTATTACAAAGGGGGTGTTGACAAACTGGAGAGAAAATGAGAACAGAATGAGAATATATGATCATAAGAAAATTTGAACAAGGAAGATGTCCTATGGCCCCTTGATAATTTCAGTAATTTAACAGAATCATGGCAGATCCATAACCTCTTACTCATCTGCTCCACATATTTCTTTTCGTGCCTAAAGATCCAGTGATCTCAGGTGAACATTCTTTCCATGATCTAATATTCTTCTTCCAACTCATTAATCATCTGCTTATTTATATAACTAGTAGCCTTAACCAGCTGTTCGAGGTCACACAACTTTGAAATGGCTAAATATAATGAACATGTATCTAATCCTTAACAATAGAACAATAGTGGTTCCACTTCCTTAATAGAGCAAACAAATCAATCTCCTGCGAATAAATAGTTCAAGTTGTTCAGACCATAGAGAGCCTTTATCTGAGCATGTGATCGACTGAGGTCATGTTCTAGGAGCAGAATTAGGCTATTCGTCCCATCAAGTCTACTCTGCCATTCAATCATGGCTGATCTATCTTTCCCTCTCAATCCCATTCTCCTGCCTTTGCCCCAGAACCCCTGACACCCATACTAATCAAGATTCCGCCTTTAAAATATCCATAGACTTGTCCTCCACAGCCATCGGTGGCAATGAATTCCACAGATTCACCACCATGGTACATCGTGAAACACTATGGTATCAAGGATCCCTGGCTAAAATGGAGTTAATGTGAATCGAGGAGAAAACCCTCCACTGGTTGGAATCATACCTTACACAATGGAAGATGGTTGTGCTTGTTGGAGGTCTGTCATCTCAGTCACTGGACATCTCTGCAGGCATTCCTCAGCGTGGACTCGTAAGCCCAACCAACCATCTTCAACTGTTTCAATGACTTTCCTTCAGTCATAAGGTCAGAAGTAGGGGTGTCCACTGACAATTGCATAATGTTCAGCACCTTTCATGATTCTTCAAGTGACGAGGCAGCCTACATCCAAATGCAGCAAAAGCTGGAAAATATCCAAGCTTAGGTGGAAAAGTGGCAAATAACATTCACCCGCACAAATGACGCATTGACGATATCCAACCAGCAGAATGTACAGAAGCTTGACAGCATGTATCACCAGACTTAGACACAGCACCTTCCCTTCTGTTATCGGGATTCAAAATAGTCCTTCCATCATCTAAGGTACTGTCTGATTCACCTCTACCCCATTGGGGACATTGGACTTTGTCTGTAGAACTGATGCACTTCATTACTGAGACCTATATTCCGCACTAAGTGTCTACCCCTTTGCTCTACCTATTGTACTTTAGATTGACTTGATTGTAGATATGTATAGATCATTCACCTTGTCATGGTGAAGAGGCTCCCATGTCCCCATGATTCCGAGAGCGATGCCATCGGAAGCACTAGCTTCTGGTAGGGCCACCCATGGCGGTAAGTTCGAGGATGATGGTCCGGACTAAGAACGATCCAACCTACAAGACCTCAATGGCACACCAGGTGGACAAAGTTATCTTGAACTCAATGGCTGCGAAGGTGGATGAAGGCTGCAACAGATCCATCAGCTCCAATTGTCTTGGTTTCCTTGCCATTGGAATTAGTTGATTGGTGAAGGACCATGTGCTTCTTGGAGTGCAACATCAAGTACACGTTAAACAAACACATGTACAGGCGTCTTCGTTCTGTGAGCAGCACAAAACTTCACTTAAGACTTTTGGCGATGGGGGAAGGGCGACGGGAGCAGGCTACGTGATGGCTGGAAGCTCCACGTCAAGAACCGGCACGGAAGCGGTGAATACTTGATTCAATCGCTACGACGGAGCGTAGACCATCATCCGCGACCTCAAGGGATAGCCACCACGACGGAGTATTGGATAGCATGCAAAACAAAGCTTTTTACTTTATGTCGATAAACATGATAATAATATTCCTAGCACTTGGCTCTGAGTATAGCAGTTGAGCAGGGACATGCTGAGCTAAAGGCTCCACAGCTTCATACCAGCCATAGCTGGGGTAAGAACTGCAACCTCATTCATTTGAATTGGGTCAGTGTCCTTGAGTTTCAAAGAAGAGAAGTGGTGGTAAGTGGTTGACTTGTTTTTCTTTTTTTTTTAAGTATCTGAATGCTTTTAATTAATTTCAAGGACTTCGGCATATTTTGAATTAAATTAATTATTTTTTATTCTTAAAGTCTATTTAAGCTTATTTGGGCTGCTTTTAACCATCTCTAATTGTCAGGGCCAGTGAAGGCTGTGTTATCAGGAGAGAGGGATAGGGTAGATCTGTTTTCCCTGGAGAAAATGGAGAGGTCAGGTGACAGATGATGTAAAATTGTCAGACATGGACAGAATAAATAGCAAGCACGGTATGGGGTGTCTAAAATGAGAGACCATAGGCTTAAGGTGGGAGGGAGGAGGTTTAAAGAGGATCTGAGAGATACATTTTCACATAAAGAGTAGTTGGTATCTGGAATGTGCTTCCAAACGAGATGCCTGAGGCAGGAGGAGTAACAACTTTTCAGAGGCATCTGGACAGGTACTCGATTGAGTAAGGCATAGATGGATATAGAGTTAATGCAGACAAGTGGAATTAGTATAAATATGCATGATGTTCAACACAGATGTGGCATGTCGAAGAGCCTGTTTCAATACTTTACAACTCTAGGACTCAATTAATCTCTGATCTAATATTATACTTCCAGCTCATTATTCATTTACTTATTTACATAATGAGAAGCCCTTAGCATCTCTTCAAGGTTACACAATATTGACGTTGTTCAAATTTATCTCATCTTTATTCATAGAAACTGGTTGTACTTCCTTAATGCTGCAAATAATATATAGTTTTTAATTTGTGGAACTTTTTTATTTGCTTATTATCTTATCTATGATTACTGTGTTTATAGACCTTTTTGCTGCCACATGTAAGAATTTCATTGTTCTGTTTTCTGTACATATGACAATTAAACACTCTTGACCCTTGAATTCAACCTTCTGTGAATAAATAGTTATAAATAGTTCATGTTATTTAGATTATATGGAGCCTGCTCATAATGCTGCAAATGAGGCTCTTCAGGCCACAGGCAGCTAACATTAGTTGTTGTTCTGTGTTCTCCAACTAGGCATCACTGATGAGAGGATGTTCAGAGGATTTTGCTGCTGCTGCAGTTATGTCAGTTCATACTAAAAGAAATGCAAACTTAATACAATTTGAATTATATTTTTAAGTGCCAAATTGGCCAAAAATCTGTTTTGTAATTATAGTGATATTGAGTGTTTTTCCCCATTGCCAAGTAATGCCGAGGCAGCAGCTCCTGTGTCTAAACTTGCTCAATGAAGCCAGATAGCGACACCTGCCCTTACCAACCCAATCCTGATGTAGAGGGCCACTGAGCTGATCCACCGTATCCAATTGTCCATCTGTGAAGCAAAGCACTCTACGCCTCAGGTTATGGTTCAAGGTCACCCCCTTGCAGACCTTTTGGCATAGAATTTTGCACGGTCCATCAGCTTTCTAGCTCAGTTATCACATCTAGTCGGAATGGATGAGTTAGGCCAAATGGTCTGTTTCCATGCTTTATGATTCTAGGACTCAAAAACAAAACCTGTTGATGTCCTACACCTCACATGTATAAGAGTGACTTTCCAGGCACAAAACAGGTTCAGCAATTCTGCTCCCTTGCAAGGATGTATATAGTTGGATACAATACATTGTCAGCATTTTCCTTGAACATTACTTTACACGCTATTCTCCACATAAAACCCAAGAAAAAAAGGAATATTAAGCATTGTTTGGTTAGAGGTAAATGGGGTTTCAACAGTAAACCATAATTACAGCATTTGTCTCAATGAATTCCAAACAGCATGAATATAATAGCCTGCTAAAACATAATTACTGCTGGCAAACTGCTTTATCTCTGGAAATGTATATGTTCCAAATGCAATTCCTTCTTTCTTCTTCTTCCTGGTTTTTCTTTTCCCTATTTCTTAATAGATTTTTTTGTTTCCCCCTTTTATTTCAATTCTGGTAAACAATTTTACACTGAATTCACCTGCTATAATAATAATAATAATAATAATAAGCATTTATTTTATATAGCGCTTTACCAGGAGCTCAAAGCGCTTTACAAAAACAGTCATAACATAAAGACAAACAGACAAACTATCCTGACGGAGAAGCGGCGAACAAATAGCGCCAGCGTCCTCTCACGTCAGGGTCCGGCAGTAGACAACAAAAAGCACAGGACACACAGATACAATTTTTAACATAAACAGCCATCACAGTGATTGCTCCAGGCACACCCTCACTGTGATGGAAGGCAAAGAAAAGTCATTATCTCCTCCTCATTCTTCTCCCGTGGCCACGAGGCGATCGAGGCTCCCAACTTTTGAAGCCCCCACCGGGCGATGGAAAATCCGAGGGCCGAGCCGAGCCGAGCGGGCCGATGAAGGTCCTGAGCCCCCACCGGGCGATGGAAAGTGCCGCGGCCAGGCCACGCAGGGCGATGAAGGGCCTGCGAGCGGGTCGATCGTACCTCGCGCTCCGGGGCGGTCAAAGCTGCTACGGCTGGAGCTCCCGAAAGCCGGTCGCCAGCCAGGGACCTGCGAGCTCCCGATGTTGCGGTCTGCAGGGCCCACGGCTGAAGCCTCCGAGATGGTAAGTCCAGGCCCTGCGACCGGAGTCTTCAAGGTCGATCCCAGCTGGAGGCCGCCGACTCCACGATGTTAGGCCTTAGCGCGAACGGAGATACGACACGGTAAAGGTCGCATCTCCGTTGAGGAGATTAGAAAAAAAATATTTCCCCCACCCCCCACCACCCCCCCACATATACAGAGTTAAAAATAGAACAAAACGTACATTAAACGATGACAATAGACAAAAAACAAAAAAAAGACAGAGAGACTGCCGGTGAGCCGCAGCTGCAGAACACAGCCACGCCCCTTCATTCACCCTTCTCTCCAGCCTGTTTATTTTTTGTAGAAACAAAGAATTAGAGATGTTGGTTTATACCAAAGATAGACACCAAGTGCTGAAATACTTCAGCGGGCCAGGCAGCATCTCTGGAGAAGAAAGATAGGCACAGTTTCTGGTCGGGACCCTTTGTTAGACTGAAGAAGAGTTCTGATCTGAAATATCACCTATCCTTTTTCTCCAGAGATGCTGCTTGACCCACTGAGTTACTCGAACACTTTGTTTCTATCTTCTGTTTATTTCTTAACCCAGTAAACTTATTGTTTCCAGAGATGCTCCGCTGATCTGCTTGAGCCCTACTCCTGAAGATTTTTACTCTGCTATTATTAACTCCCACTCCCAGTTACTTTGTAGGCAAAAACATTGTTGAGTTGGAAAGCAGCAAAAAACCTTAACAGATCACACTGTGAGATGCACAGTCCATCTTAATCCAAGCTATACGCAACAATGTGTTTAATTGCCATCTGCTGTCAGAGCTAAAGACTGTTGTCACAGTAAAAAATTGCTGATAAATCAAGGAATCGGCTTTAACACCATACAACAATCAGGTACAATCATTAAAATTCATGTCGCAGTACTGAACCTGTAAGATGGGTACCAGAGCTAAAAGTGTCTCATCTGATGCACAGATAACCACCCCATTTGAAGGTGGAAATTAGTTTCTTGCAGTTATACTACACGCTTGATTTATTCCACCTCAAAAAATATAATGTGGCTTAATGTTGCCTGCCTGGACTGCAACTGACAGCGCACACATGACCTGATAACACATTGTCAGAGAAACTCCAGACAGCTAACAGCAATCTAACATCTCACTGCAGAGTGTGAGGCCTCATCAAAAATGTGCATAGTGATTAATAATTCTCCTCTGGTTTTCTACAACACTGGAAATAAAAAATAAAAATGAGTCACGTTTGTTTATGTGCTACTCTAGTTGACAACTTTGGGAAGGAAGGGTAAATCTAAAGCTAAAATATACAGAGGGAATAGCAATGATCGATACCTGCTGATTTCCACAATGAGGGTCCGTTTGATTCCTAGTGCTAATACTGGACTGGTACTACATTTGTATTTCTGTGGTTATTGGATAGTTTATTAAAAACAAGTGTATAGGGTGAAAGCAAGGCAATAGGTCAGATTCAAATTATTCCTTCATGTCACAGGATACACACCAGAATCTCTGTAATTCATTATTAAGCTGCAGCTTCACAGAGGCCGACGGAGATTGGCAGTGTGGGCCTTGACTGACTGTCAAGTCATATGCGAGTCAGCCACTAATGAAACTAAAATGATCACCAGCATCTCTCAGCAAACAGGCACCATGGCTCACTAAAGGTAAGTGGCGTGCTTTTCTGTGGATGTCTAATTAAACAAACAAGTCCAGAAAATGTTACTGTATCCACCTGCTGGAGGGGTGAGGTACACTTACCTCTTCCAGTGTATTTTCAGGAATTATTTGTTTAAATATACATCTACAGAAAAGATGCCTCTTATTCCACTGCTCCTTACTAGAAATTTATTGGGTCAAAGGGAGGTTCCATCTTAATTTGAGATGAGAGCTATTACATAAACTTTTGGGCCAGCAACCCATCTTAGAGAGGCAGAGACTGCCTCAACAACAGCCTTACCATGGGAGAGAAGATGCTGTCGCCTACAGCTCTCGTAATTATCAGTCAGTTGTCCAAAGGTGGATGCTATCCAGCAGCTTTGATTGCCAGGACATTTCTCCTCCTGCCAACTGAGATGACAGGAATATTCAGAACCGTACCATGAACCTATCCCAGTAACCTGACATTCCTTCTCCCTGCTCCCATCAGGCAAAAGGTACAGAAGCTTGAAACCTTGTACCACCAGTCTCAGGAACAGTTTCTTCCCCACTGTTATTAGGCTATTTAACAGTCATAGAGTCATACAGTGTGGAAACAGGCCCTTTGACCAAACCTGCCTACACCAACCAACATGTCCCATCTACACTAGTCCCACCTGCCTGCGTTTGGCCCATATCCCGCTAAACCTATTCTATCCATGTATCTATTTAAATGTCTCTTAAACGTTGCAATAGTACCTGCCTCAACTACCTCCTCCAGCAGCTCGTTCCATACACCCACCACCCTTTGTGTAAAATAGTTACCCCTCTAGTTCCTATTAAATCTTGCCCCCTCCCCTCACTTTAAGCCTATGTCCACTGGTTCTAGATTCTCCTGCTATGGGCAAAGGACACTGTGTGTTTACCTGATCTATTTCTCACATGATATTGTACAACTCCATAAGAAGGTCCTTCCTGAGGCTAGGGTACTCTGCAGATGTTGCACTTTTAGATTTTAGATTTAGATTTAGAGATACAGCTCAGAAACAGGCCCTTCGGCCCACCGGGTCCGCGCCGCCCAGCGATCCCCGCACACTAACACTATCCTACACCCACTAGGGACAATGTTTACATTTGCCCAGCCAATTAACCTACAAACCTGTACGTCTTTGGAGTGTGGGAGGAAACCGAAGATTTCGGAGAAAACCCACGCAGGTCACGGGGAGAACGTACAAACTCCGTACAGACGGCACCCGTAGTCAGGATCGAACCTGAGTCTCCGGCGCTGCATTCGCTGTAAGGCAGCAACTCTACCGCTGCGCCACCGTGCTGCCCACGCCTTTGTCCATGCAACTGATGTGCTACAACGTTGAGAGCTATATTCTCCACTCTGTTACATACCTATTATACTTGAATTTGACTTGATTGTATTTATGTATAGTAGTATCTGATAGTATTGTATAGTATTATTTGTTTTGCATGCAAAACAGAAGTTTATTACCGCACCTCGGCATATGTGACAATAATAAACATAAACCTAAACATTCCTAATTGTGATTCCTGCCATATACAGATCTTAGCCCACTTCACAGTACGTCCCAGGAATATTTTGAAGGTAACAGCTAAATTATTTCTAAATATATAATAGTTTACAATTTTAAGATAATTTAAATACTGGAATATTCTCTTTTTTATTAATTAATCTTCACCTTTCATTCACAGTATATTACCCATTTAAAATGCTTTTGTGTTGAAGCAAACATCATTAGTTTTACAGAAGTCTCAGTGAACACATCCACAATACAATAAGTCATCCACAATAACACTATAACTTTCCATTTTCATTATTTACAAATCAAAACTTCACAAATGAAGAAAATTATTTTCAGGTGATAATTGCATTATTTCACAGTAATTGTCAACAAATTTCAATAGTCAATAGTCATTTATTTGTCACATACACATAAATGTGCAGTGAAATGAAAAATTACGCGCAGTTCAACAATTAGACCAATGAAAATAATCAATAAAAATGCAATAACACATACAATCATAAACCAACACCAAACAAAAGAAACATCCATCACAGTGAGTCTCCTCCACTCACCTCCTCACTGTGATGGAAGGCCAGAATGTATTTTCTGTTCCCCTGCCGTCTTCTTCCCGCGGTCAGGCTGTGGAACTTGCCACGTCGGGGCGGTCGGGGCTCCCGACATTGAAGCACCGCGCCGGGCGGTGAAAGGTCCGCGGCGGGCAGAGCCAAGCCCCACGATTCGGGGCGGGCGAAGACGCTGCCGCTGCCGGAGCTCCCGATGTCGGCCCCCACCCAGGGGCCTGCGGGCTTCCGACGTCCAGGAGGCCCGCGCCAAAGCCTCCGGAGACGAGTCGCAGCCGCTCCCGCAGCATCCAAAGGCAGCCAGCGCCGCAGGTGGTGAGTCCGGGCCATGGGCTGTGCGAACCAGAGCCCAGGTGGTCCCAGGTGGATGCCGCCAGCTCCAGGTGCATGGCCGATGGTAGGCCGCAGCAGGAACGGAGACACGACACAGAAAAAAGGTTGCATCTCCGTTTGGGAGAGACACTTTTACAGTTCCCACCCCCCCCCACCACCCACACATAACACACAACCGCAAACACTACATCATATCTAAACTACAATTCAGACAAAAACAACAAAAAACACAAAAGACAAACGGACTGCAGGCAAGCCGCAGCTGCGAGGGCAGTTTACACATAGCCTACTTTCTTTGCTAGTTTAACGAATAAGAAAATAGATTGCAAAGTAAAACCTTAGATTCATATTTTATACTATTCCTGATCTATTAAATGAGAATTCACACTTACTAATCCTACCCTGGGGAATGAAATAATATGATTCTCATCGGGGATTTTAGTATTGATTCATACTGCACTGTGATATGTTCTTGATTTACCCTGTTTTCAGCATTTGTGGCCTGCTGCCTTTTGCTTAGCTGTTAACCCAACAAACCTTGCAGCAAACACAATGGAAATCTTTGGCACGATTCTTATCCCTTCACACTTTTGATTATCTTATGTTGCAGTGGCACAAAAGAAGTTCACATTTCTTTTCAACCATTTCAGCTGAAGCAACTCAATGTTCTCTTTATCCTACACTTTAAAATCGCAAGCATGTCCACAACCTATTTCCCAAACCCATCAAAAAAAAGAAAAACGAAGTGCTGGAGGAACTCGGCGGGCAAGGCAGCATCTGTGAAAAGAATGAATAAATGATAATCTTCGGTTTAAACCAGCATCTGTAGTTTCTTCTTATATATGTTTTGGATCAGGTCACTTCTTCAGATTGATTGGAGTTGGGTAGAGAAAGCTGTAAAAGGGAGATGGGGGTGACATGTGATAGGTGGATGTAGGTGAGGCAGAGGGGTGATAAGCAGATGGTTGGAGTAAGTTACAAGCGCGAGAGATGAAAAGGAAACAAAAGGGTAACAAATATCTGAAGAGGTGAAATGTAAAGCAGGAGGGAGGGATATGGATGAAAGCGACAGGGGAAAGTGGAAGGGGGGAATTAAAGGGAAATATTGAACTTGGGGATGGGTGATGAGTGTATATTGGACATATAAGGAGCTGGCTAAGTGAGGTGGTGGGAAAGATATGTGCACAGCAGGGTGAAGGGTAGGCAGGGGAAAGAGAGGGATGGGAGTTATTACTTGAATTTTGTGAATATAAATATTCAATCATTGGATTGTGAGCAACCCAGATGGAATAGGAGGTGCTGTTCTTCCAGTTTGCATGAGGCCTCACGATGGCAAAGGAAGAGGCCAAGGACAGAAATGGCATGGAAATGGGAAACAGAGTTAAGATGGTTTGCAAGCAGGAGCTTCAGTAGAACTGATGGAGTGAGCACACATAGTCGGTGAAACGACCATCTAGCCTACGCTTGGTCTCGCTAATATTACGGAGGGCACATCGGTGATCCCTGGATTTCCCGGATGCAAGGGTCCCAGTTGCAGGGAAATGGGCCTATCACTCAAAACAAGGACCGAAAGGTAGGTATGGGAATGTGAAGTGTGCCCAAATTCATCTTCACCTTAATCTTTTCAGTTTTCAAGTGTTAACATGAGTTAACTTATGGTGCACCAGCTATAAGTGAGGTCTTTGTTTCAATACTGTTTAGTAACGTCTTACCAGGCAGGCTCAAAATTAACACCCTTCAGGGTGGTGTTGCCATTTTTGATTGGCTGCAGTCCCCAGTTTCAGTCTAAAGACGGGTCTCGAATCGAAACGTCACCCATTCCTCTCCAGAGAGAAGGACTTAAAGAGGTGGCCCTAGAAATCGTGGATCCAGATTTGAGAGTCATTTTTCAATGTTCTCTCGACTGGATCAGTTCTGTGGACTGGACGGTAGCAAATGTAACTCCACTTTTTAAGAAAGGAGGGAGAGAGAAAATGGGGAATTATAGACCAGTTAGCCTTACATTGGTAGTGGGGAAGATGTTTGAGTCGATTATTAAAGATGTTACAGCAGCGCATTTGTAAAGCAGTGACAGGATCGGTCAAAGTCAGCATGGGATTTATGAATGGGAAATCATGCTTGACTAATCTTCTGGAATTTTTTGAGGATGTAACAAGTAGAATGGATAGGGGAGAGTCAATGGATGTGATGTATCTGAACTTTCAAAAAGCCTTTGACAAGGTCCCACACCAGAGATTAGTGTGCAAAATTAGAGCACATGGTATTGGGGGTAGGGTATTAACATGGATAAAGAACTGGTTGGCAGACAGGAAGCAAAGAGTTGGAATTAACAGCTCCTTTTCAGAATGGCAGGCAGTGACTAGTTTGGTGCTGCAAGACTCGATCCTGGGATCCCAGTTATTAACAGTATATATTAACAATTTAGACAAGGGAATTAAATGTGACATCTCCAAGTTTGCGGATGACACAGAGATGGGGCGCACTGCGTGCTGCGAGGAGGTTGTAAAGAGGCTGCAAGGTGACTTGGATAGGTTGGGTGAGTGGATAGATGCATGGCAGTATAATGTGGATAAATGTGAGGTTATCCACTTTAGTGGCAAGAACATGAAGGCAGATTATTATCTGAATGGTGTCAGATTAGGAAAAGGGGAGATGCAACGAGACCTGGGTGTGATTGTACATCAGTCACTGAAATGAAGCATGCAGGTACAGCAGGCAGTGAAGAAAGCAAATGGCATGTTGGCCATTGCAAGAGGATTTGAATTTAGGAGCAAGGAGGTCCTACTGCAGTTGTACTGCTGGTTTCAAGGTTTCAAGATCAAGGTCAGTTTCTTGTCACATACCAATTAAGGTACAGTGAAATTTGAGTTACCATACAGCCATGCTAAGTGAAAAGCAACAAGACTTGCTTATTTTCTGTGATCATCCACGTAAAATAAAAGTTAACATAAACATCCACCACAGCGGCTCCCCACGTTCCTCACTGTGATGGAAGGTAATAAAGTCCAAGTTTCTCCCTTTTTATTCTCCTGCGGTCGGGGCTGTCGAACCATCTGCAGTCGGGGCCATCAGAGCATCCGCAGCCGGCGATCCGAAGCCCTCACGTCGGGGTGATCGAAATTCCGTCGGGACGGTTGAAATTCTCCGCGGCTTGGAGTTCCCAAATCAGTCTCTAACCAGGGACCGTGGGCTCCACGATGTTAAAGTCCACAGGCCCGCGGTTTGAGCTCTCCACAGTTGATCCCCGGCAAAGGGATCATAAGCTTCACAATAGTAAGTTCGCGCCGCGCCCATGGTTGAAGCGCCGGGACGGTCTCCAGGAAAGGCCACACCACTCCACGATGTTAGGCCGCAGTGGGGATGGAAATACGATATGGAAAGAAATCGCATCTCCATCTAGGTAAGAGATTGAAAAAAGTTTTTCCCCCCGCCCCACATAAAACAAACCAAGGAACACTAAAACATACTCTTTAACACGTACTTAAAATAACACAAACAGAAGAAAGGACAGACAGACTGTTGGCGAGGCAGCCACTTGCTGGCGCCACCCGGTGAGACTGCACCTGGAGTATTGTGTGCAATTTTGGTCTCCTAATTTGAGGAAGGACATTATTGCTATTGAGAGAGTGCAGTGTAGGTTCACCAGGTTAATTCCTGGGATGGCGGGATTGACATATGATGAAGGAATGGGTCGACTGGGTTTATATTCAATGGAATTTAGAACAATGAGAGGGGATCTTATTTAAACATATAAAATTCTACATAAACTAAATGCAGGGAAATGGAACTACTGTAGATGGGCAATATGGTCGGCATGGACGGGCTCAGCTGAAGGATCTTATCAAAACATATAAAATTCTTAAGGGTTTGGACAGGCTAGATGCAGGAAAAATGTTCCCGATGTTGGGGGAGTCCAGAACCAGGGGTCACAATATA
Organism: Rhinoraja longicauda; assembly: GCF_053455715.1. NCBI lineage: Eukaryota > Metazoa > Chordata > Chondrichthyes > Rajiformes > Arhynchobatidae > Rhinoraja > Rhinoraja longicauda. The sequence goes on from NW_027602327.1 coordinate 14,213, forward strand.
ACAATAAGCAGTAGGCCATTTAGGTCTGAGATGAGGTAAAACTTTTTCACCCAGAGAGTTGTGAATCTGTGGAATTCTCTGCCATAGAAGGCTGATCATCTAATATCAGTACCCCGTTCATGCTTTCTCCCCATATCCCTTGATTCCTTTAGGCCCAAGAGCTAAATCTAATTCTCTCTTGAAAACATGGTTTGATCTTAATGTCATGAATAAAACGGGTAAAGGAAGTTGGAAATAGTATATCATCATCAGAAACCCTTGTAATGTCAGTCAATTTTACATTTTCATTGGAATTCAACTCCTTTAGTCTATGTGTGTGCCAAAAAAAACAATAACAACTTCTACCTACACAGCAAACATAAAGAATTGAAGCCAAACCACATAAGAAAAAAATCATGAGAGATAGCCTTAAGGCTTGATCAAGAATATGTTTTGAAGATGTATATTAAAAGGAGGGAGGAAAGGTAGAGGAGATGGAGGGATTTGGAGGTTTTGGGGGAAGTCCAGAGCCTAGGAGCTTGACATCCATTTGTGGGCTAATTAAACTCAGAAATAAATTTGAGTATGCATTCTGAAATACAAAAGTCCATAATTGGAGGCATATAGATATATCGGAGAATGAATGAGCAGATTAGAGATTGGGAAGAGGGAGATGAAGGAAAGATTTAAAAACAATGATATAAATTTTAAATGTGTTAATTTCTCATCTAAGAATGTAATTTTGTTGGAATTGTGACCCTAGCATAAGCCAAACTGGGAATTGGTTCAGCTGATTCTTGGTAAATAACTGCCATATTATCACAAAATTGATGACCTTGTCTCCTCTTCACGTACCACAATTCAGAGAAGACTGAAAAGAATGATATTGTGCGAGGTTGAATTAATTCCATTTTTTTATGGACTGGATAATCTGGGAAGTCAAACAATTATGATATTGTAGCAATCCTGAAACATTTCAGATGGGCTCGGGCCAATATTAATCCCTCAGTCGACACCTTCAAAAAAGAATATCAGAACATTTTTTTTTATTGCTGTTGATGGAATTTGCTTTGCACAAATTAGCAGATGCACTTCAGTAATATTCCATTGGCCAACAGTGCTTTGCAGCAATTCAAGGACATAAAAGGTATGATATGAATACGATTATTTTTCTTGGCCATATTACTTGGACCTTATTGCCTCATATAGGTTTCTCGGTAAAAATAAATCATGATCTTTATAATCGCTCTGTGTTCAGAGTCAAATTGGCAGTGGTACTTTCTGGATTAGTAATAAAGACTACATCTCAAACATGATGAACAAATGCATTCCTAAGACTATGATGAGAATATTTCTGGGGCTACCCTAGTTAAATACAGATGTCTATAAACCAATCTTTCAAAATCTGTACTGAACTGTTAGTAAATGCTTTTCTCCATCAGTAAATAATTTGTCCAAATACTAACTGGTACATTAATTCATCAGAATAATCTTAACACCATTTGCTTTGGAAAAAATAAATTAAAAGACACTTAATTTAAAACAAGGGCGGCATGGTGTCACAGAGGTAGAGTTGCTGCCTTACCGCGCTATAAGACCCGGGTTTGATCTTGACTACTGGTGTTGTCTGTACAGAGTTTGTACGTTTTCCCTGTGACCGCGTGGGTTTACTTCAGGTGCTCCAGTTTCCTCCCATACTCCAAAGACATAGAGGTTTGTAGGTTAATTGGCTTCGGTAAAAATAGTGAATTGTCCCTAGTGTGTAGGATAGTGCTAGTGTACGGAGATCATTGGACGGCGCAGACTCGATGGGTTGAAGAGCCTATTTCCTAGTCGTATCTCTGAACTAAGCTAAACTAAACACTTGTACAGGTACATGGACAGGAAAGGTTTAGATGGATGTGGGCCAAATTTGGGCAATTGGGATTGCCTAGATGGAGCATCATGGTCAACATGGGCAAGTTGGGCAGAAGGGTCTTTTTACATGCTGTATAACTCACTGACTCTAATTGCAGCTTCAAAATAATGCACTGTCTTTATTTTAAATATTATTAAAAATGTCTTTCTTCTTAGTAACTGAATAGGGTATGAATGTTCTCAATGTTTTCATAGAAACATAGAAACATAGAAAATAGGTGCAGGAGGAGGCCATTTGGCCCTTCGATCATCCACAATCAGTAACCGGTGCCTACCTTCTCCCCATATCCCTTGACTCCACTAGCCCCTAGATTCTATCTAACTCTCTTTTAAATTCATCCAGTGAATTGGCCTCCACTGCCTTCTATGGCAGAGAATTCCACTAATTCACAACTCTCTGGGTGAAAAAGTTTCTTCTCACCTCAGTTTTAAATGGCCTCCCCTTTATTCTTAGACTGTGTTCCCTGGTTCTGGACTCCCACAACATTGGGAACAATTTGCCTGCATCTAGCTTGTCCAGTCCTTTTATAATTTTATACGTCTCGTACCTGCACGCTTACTTTCAGTGACTGGTGTACAAGTACACCAAGGTCTCATTGGACTTCCCCTTTACCTAATCTAACACCATTGAGATAATAATCTGCCTCCTTGTTTTTGCCTCCAAAGTGGATAACCTCACATTTATCTACATTATACTGCATCTGCCATGCATCTGCCCACTCACTCAAAGTATCCAAGTCACCCTGCAACCTCCTAACATCCTCTTCGCAGTTCACACTGCCACCCAGCTTTGTGTCATCTGCAAATTTGCTAGTGTTACTTCCAAATCAATCATCCAAATCATTAATATATATTGTAAATAGTTGCGGCCCCAGCACCGAGCCTTGCGGCAGTCCACTAGCCACTGCCTACTATTCTGAAAAGGACACATTTATTCCTACTCTTTGCTTCCTGTCTGCCAACCAATTCTCTATCTATGTCAATACCCTACCCCCAATACCATGTGCTCTAATTTTGCTTACCAATCTCCCGTGTGGGACCTTCTCAAAGGCTTTCTGAAAATCTAGAAAGATTACTGGCTCTCCTTCATCCATTTTACTTGTCACATCCAGAAGATTAGTCCAGCAGGATTTCCCCTTCATAAATCCATACTGACTTGGACCAATCTTTTTACCGCTATCCAAATGCGCCGTTATTACCTCTATAATAATTGACACCAGCATCTTCCCCACCACCGATGTCAGTCTAATTGGTCTATAATTTCCCGTTTTCTCTCTCGCTCCTTTCTTGAAAAGCGGGATAACATTAGCTCCCCTCCAATCCACAGGAACTTCTTCTTTCGTATGTCAACTACAACAATCAAAAGTGGCAATTGGTGCTTCAGAGTACCGTAGTTGACGCTTTGCTGCAAATTTTGCCAGTTCTGTAGAACTACCCAGGGTGGACGACGAGGACATAAAGCAGCTCCCACCCCGCACAGGAACTGATCCTGAATCTGTTTCCTTCTGAAATCACTCTGTATTAATAAAATTAACCATGATTTATTGAGATTGCCTGTCCTAACAGTTCTTCTTGCCCTTTGCAAAATCTAAATGGAATTATAAATTACATTATTTCATTACACAAATCAGATTCCACTGTATCAGTTACATCAGGAAAAGTCTTAACAATTGTGCTGCTTACAACGTTCCTTAACTAGAGTGGATGCAATAGAAACCTGTAGTACAATTGCATGGTAGACACAAAATGCTGGAGTAACTCAGCGGGTCAGGCAGCATCTCGGGAGAGAAGGAATGCCTCTTCAGATTGCACATTAGGAACTGGTACCTATGCACAGATTCATTCGGCACTGTTAGACAGAGTGTTTGATATTGGGATCCAAGAATGACTGGGGCATTGTGACCCTGTGCAACGATTGTATGCTTGACTCAGTGTACACAAGAGAATAGATGCAATAGGTTTTGGTTTATTACTGTCATGTGCATCGAGGCACAGTGCAAAGCTTTGCTTTGTGCGCCGCCTAATCAAATTAGATAATACTATGCATTAATACAATCAAATCAAACTCAAGTACTATAGGTAGAGCCATGGGAAAGATTTAGAGTCCAGAATAAAGTTGGTAGCATTGTAGCACACCAGTTCCAGAGACCAATTTCATGGTCTGCAAAAGGGTAGAGGTGACTCGGACTGTACCCTACAGTGCACCAAGTATTCAATATCCCAAAGGAAGGGTCACTATGTTCAATTAGAGTCATATAGTCATACAGCACAAAATCAGGTCCTTCAGCCCAACCTGCCCATGATGACTAAAATGCTTCATCTAGACTAGTTCCACCTGCCTGCTTTTGGCCTTATCCCTCTAAAATGTTCCAATCCATGAACTTGTCCAAATGTCTTCTAAATGCTGCTGTATTACCTGCATCTACTACCAACTTTGGCAGCTCGTTACATATACCCACCACTCTCTGTGTGAAAAAATTGCCCCTCAGGTTCCTATTAAATCGTTCCTATCCCACGTTATACCTATGTCCCCTGGTTCTTGATTCCCCTACTTTCGGTAAAAGACTCTACATTTACCCTATATAATCCCCTCATGATCTTATACAGCTCTATATGATCATTCCTCTTCCTGCGCTCCAGGGAATAGAGTCCTGGCCTGCTCAACATCTCCCTAGAGCTCAGGCCCTTAAGTCCTGGCAACATCCTCGTAAATCTTTTCTGTACTCTTTTCAGCTTAACAATAACCTTCCTATAGCAGAGTGGCCAAAACTGAACACAATACTCCAAATGCGGCCTAACTAATGTCTTCTTTTAAAATGAAAACATCTTCGCTATGCACAGGCATTGGCAGAGGATCAGAGAGAAGATGCAAAATCGTGGTATTTACAACTTGGGTGATAATTTTTTGTTTGGCTTTATGATAAATCTTCATGCCATAGCCATTTAAAGATCAAAGTGATCACACCTGGATATGTCAATAGAAAGCTGTGTGAAAATAGAAAAGGTCATGGAAGCCACAGCAGAAATTCACAGACCTTTAGCCAGGCCAAGAATGTATTTCCAGTCAAGAACACATCAATGAATATGAAGATATCGGTCACTGTAAATGTATATGCTCCTAAAGCACTTCCAAGTAACAACAGGAGGTGTATGTTGTTTTGCCTAACTTGTGGTGCTTCAAAGAGGTCACTGATGACTTGAAGGTAATTTACAATTCCAGAGTTCCTTGAAAGAAATCAGCTGGATATACTGTATATATTTCCCTGGCAATATTGCCTTGAATTGGAAGGTGTTTAGATGAATTCATTCCTCTCTTATTTTTCCAAACCATTGACTGTATACTGTAAATTTAAAGTCCATCCTCCATTTCAATCACATGGAAGCCCGGCCAAGAAAGCACATCAATGCTTCCACATTCTCAGGTGTTGAAGAACATTCAGCACATCTCCAACAAATCTTATCAACTGCTACACTTGTACAATAAAAAGCATCTTATCAGGATGCATTACCTCTTGGTTTTGTAACAGCTCTGCTTCAGACTGCAAGAATTTGCAGAGACTTGTAGACATTGTCCAGTTCATCACATTACCCTGCTTTCCCCCATCTACACTCGCACAGCCTTAGAAGCAGCCAACATAATCAAGGACCATTTACACCCAGGTCATTCCTTCTTTTCCCTTCTCCAATCAGACAGAAGGTACTAAAGCTTGAAACAATGTACCACCAGAATCAGCAACAGCTTCTTCCCAACTGATTTCAGGCTATGGAAGTGTAGGAAAATAACTGCAGATGCTGGTGCAAATCGAAGGTATCACAAAATGCTGGAGTAACTCAGCGGGTCAGGCAGCATCTCTGGAGAGAAGGAATGGGTGACGTTTCTGACGGTAAGACTGGTGGGAGAACCAGAGGTAGAATGTAGTCGCTTACTGTCTCCGACTACATTCTATCTCTGTCCCACCCACTCCCCTGACAGTCTGAAGAAGGGTCTTGACCCAAAACATCACCCATTCCTTCTCTCCTGAGATGCTGCCTGACCCGCTGAGTTACTCCAGCATTTTGTGATACCTTCAATTTGTACCAGCATCTACAGTTATTTTCCTACACAGCTTTTTACTGTATCTCAGTACATGAACCAAAAATCTTCCATCGAAAATCCATACCTCCAGATTCAGAAACAGTTTCTTCCCAGTTTCTTCCCACTGAACAAACCTCTCATCAGCTGGAGTGCAGTCCTGACCTCCTATCTACCTCATTGGAGACCTTTGAATATCTTTAAATGAACGTTATTGGACTTCAATGTTAGATCTTAGCACTAAATGTTGAACCCTTTATCCTTTGTCTGCACTGTGGACAACTTGATTGTATTCATGTATAGTCTTTTCTTTGACTCAACTGCATGCAAAAAAAGCTTTTCACTTTACTTCGGTACACGTGACAATAATGAAACTAAACTACACCAAACTAAATAATAACCCAATACCAATAATCTATTAAAATGCCTACAGTTTTCCAGGATCAGATGGCTACATACCTTCTCGCAATCTTAGACCATAAAACTGACATCCAGAGGCGAGATAGGAATGATTGCTCTTGGCACCATTGAGTTTCCTTCCATCAATAAGTCAGAAGCAGGAATGATTGCTTATTGTTTCATAATGTTCAATTCACATCAAATAAAGCAGCTCATGTCTGCATGCAGGGAGACCTCACCAGCATTTCAGCAAGCCCAATAAAATGCAAGTAAAACATTGGACTACAAAAGTTCCATGCATTGATTATCTCCAACAATAAAACGTCTAACCACTACCTTGGCATGCAATACACTGCCGTTACTTGACTACCATCAAGGAGAGCAAAACTTCAGGTTGATGTGAGAACTGAGATAGTCAAGGTTTACAAATTTCAGCAAACCATTGCTAAACCTTTGCATTTTAACTCCCCCAGCACAAATCTAGCTTAACACTGTAGATAATTAATCAAAGGGGATGCTCCTAACACTCATAAGTTGGAGGATATAATGAAAGCTGAGAAAAGTTCTACACTTCCGTGAGTAATGGAAAGTGTTTTCTCCTGGCTAAGGAGCCAGGGAACCAGATTATGACTAGTAATTGAATTAGATAATGCTCATTTTAATTGCACAATTCACCTTGCGTTAGGTCATGCTGGCGATTATTTCTGATTGAAATGGTGCCCATCTGGAAATTGGACCAAGCGCTCCAGTAGGTTTTTCCCATGTGCTGAAATTTCTTAAGGCTTAAGACACACATTGAATAATAGTACAGTGCAGGAACAGGTACTTCAGGAAATAGTGTCATAATTTACTTGTTGTCATTTCCACCCTCAGAATAAAGTGGGAGTTTTGAATTCAATCTACAACTGTTCCATTATATATTGTGCTCCTTGGTACTTTTTCCATCATTTAAAGCAGCACTCTGTTGACATTGGGAGTCCTGACATGAAACCTTCAGAATTAACAACAAGCTGCTGAGACAACTACCAAAGCCCACTACGTGTGCATAAGCTGACATGGCGTGCTTAATCCAACATTTACTCACTGCTTCACCCATTCAACTCGATTGCTGGCTGGCAGCAATCCATTATGCAAGTTATCATATTGGTAATGAATGGCTATACAGGGTAGACTGGAAATCGCTTGGCACAGGGGCATAAGCATATTGGTACATGCCAGTATGGAGTACCAGTAAGAGAGTGGCCAGTGTTATGTTTGTGTTATGACTGGTAAGAAGTTTTAGTTACTTTCACACTCTCTGGGGAGGAGGCAAATACATGTTTATCTGGAGAGATATCTGCAAATACATGCTTATCTGGAAATATTCCGAGATACCACATCTTACTTGAAGATCTCCAGTGAACAATGTACTCTCAGACTTAGTTTCCTAGGCATTGTGGTGAGACATGACCTTCTGTGGTGAGATAGTCGATCACACTTACCTGCCTGGATTGGTCTTTCTACCAAAGTTAAGGTTACTTTGATTCTCAACCTTCCACCTGGCCACAGCAGATCTCGGCCATGCCTGATGATCTGCTTCTCAGCACATCAGAGAGGTATTCATAAAGCAATGTTTTTGCCTCTTTCAATTTCCGCAAGGCATTAGTAACAACCTGGGGTACCGCAAGGCTCAGTGCTGGGACCCCAGTTATTTACAGTGTATATTAATGATTTGGACGAGGGAATTGAATGCAACATCTCTAAGTTTGCGGATGACACGAAGCTGGGTGGCAGTGTTAGCTGCGAGGAGGATGCTAGGAGGCTGCAGAGTGACTTGGATAGATTAGGCGAGTGGGCAAATGCATGGCAGATGCAATATAATGTGGATAAATGTGAGGTTATCCACTTTGGCGGCAAGAACAGGAAAGCAGAGTATTACCTGAATGGTGAACGATTAGGAGAAGGGGAGATGCAACGTGACCTGGGTGTCATGGTGCACCAGTCATTGAAAGCAAGCGTGCAGGTGCAGCAGGCAGTGAAGAAAACGAATGGTATGTTGGCATTCATAGCAAGAGGATTTGAGTTTAGGAACAGGGAGGTTCTACTGCAGTTGTACAGGGCCTTGGTGAGACCGCACCTGGAGTATTGTGTGCAGTTTTGGTCTCCTAATCTGAGGAAAGACATTCTTGCCTTAGAGGGAGTACAGAGAAGGTTCACTAGATTGATCCCTGGGATGGCGGGACTTACATACGAGGAAAGACTGGATAGACTGGGCATGTACTCGCTGGAATTTAGAAGACTGAGGGGGGATCTTATAGAAACATATAAAATTCTTAAGGGGTTGGAGAGGCTAGATGCGGGAAGCTTGTTCCCGATGTTGGGGGAGTTCAGAACCAGGGGTCACAGCTTAAGGATAAGGGGGAAGTCTTTTAGGACCGAGATGAGAAAACATTTGTTCACACAGAGAGTGGTGAGTCTGTGGAATTCTCTGCCACAGAAGGTAGTTGAGGCCAGTTCATTGGCTATATTTAAGAGGAAGTTAGATGTGGCCCTTTTTGCTAAAGGGATCAGGGGGTATGGAGAGAAGGCAGGTACAGGTTACTGAGCTGGATGATCAGCCATGATCATATTGAATGGCGGTGCAGGCTCGAAGGGCCGAATGGCCTACTCCTGCACCTATTTTCTATGTTTCTATGTTTCTATGGACACTGGATGTCCAGCATTTCTGGCTTCCCATGAACCAAGACAGTCATTTACTTCACTTGTGTCTGAAAAGTCTCCATCAATTGCCCTGACCTGTTCTTCACAGAACAGGTTTCCACTCTCTTAGAGTTAATGTTCATTATCAGGCAAATTTCAGGATTGAACCGATGTCTCGGTTTAATCGGACTTAACTGGACTTTATCTTGCACTGAACGTTATTCCCTCTATCCTGTACCTTTAAACTGTGGATGGCTTGATTGTAAGGCAGCAACTCTTTTAAAACAATCCAACCCTTCCTTATAGTTAATATCCTCTCATACAGACAGCATTCTGGTAAACCTCTCCAGTTAATACTTAACTCCAACATTAGAGTGAGCAAGGCAGAGGAGGTTTCTAAAAGGAGTTGTTGGAGAGGGAGCTGGACCAACAGCAGCCAGCTATGATTGCCCAGTGTACTCAGTGGGCAATTCTAATTACCGGTGAAAGCACACATGCATTATGATGACCTACTTTTACATTATTGGCCAGTGCTTCAATTGAGCTATACATACACATGGGTATGACATTTTGCCGTGCTGAGTATTTCCAAATTCTTTCTTTGATTAGTATGTTGCATGCACAGAAGACTCAAAAGGAAAATCATGTACGTTAAATTGGAAAGAAATCCCCACTGATGGAAAGCAGCACTGAGAAGCAGAAAGCAAATTGCATTCATTCTTATTTTTTTCTTGAAAGGCGAACAACATCACAGTACACAGAATTTCAAGGCAAATTATTTCTTCTTGCAAATTTTGAAGTTTATAGATGTTTGATAACTTTCTGGCTACAATCCCAAATGCCAAATCTCACCCATTAGCACATCAGCATGGAACACAATATGTTGTTTCAGTAATTTGATCCATTGCTCAGTGGCATTCTCCAAGTATTCGACGAGTTACCTATTTCTATGTGCTGGTTTCCGTCAATTAATTTCTCATGCATTTCCAAAACAGGATCGAGAACTTCCAGCACACCTCCAGATTCAGGGACAGTTTCTTCCCAGCTGTTATCAGTCAACTGAACCATCCTATCACCAACTAGAGAGTGGTCCTGAGCTACCATCTACCTCATTGGAGGCCAACGAACTATCTTTAATCGGACTTAACTGGACTTTATCCTGCACTGAACGTTATTCCCTCTATCCTGTACCTTTAAACTGTGGATGGTTGATTGTAATCATGTACAGTCTTTCCGTTGACTGGATAGCACGCATCAAAAATGCTTTTCACTGTGCTTTGGTACATGTGACAATAAGCTAAATAGTACCTGCCTCAACTAAACTAAACTGAACTGAACTAAACTCGGTCCAACTTTAAGTAAGAAATTTAGATTAATTGTCCAGTAAAGGAAGTTCTTTCTACTTTGTCAGATGTTACATCATTAATTGAGGGAATAAATTTAGGCCTGAATGCTCCTCTATTAATTCAGTAGAACTATTGGACTTCATTGTACTATTTAAAGTGTTGAGTATTCTGATATCCTGTACAATATTCTTTCCTTCAGTAACACTTCCAAAATAACATGAACTGATTATTCATCCTTTTTGAGACCTTGTTATATGGAAATTGCCGAACATGTTCATTTACATAGGCACAATAAGCAGAGCGCTTCGACATGTTTTTGACCCAAAGGATTTAGAACAAAGGAGGAAACCATTCATCATATTGTAAACTCCAACAATCCAAAACTGATCTCATTTCCCTGCTGCTCTGTAGTTCTGTATTTTCCGGTCCTTCGATTGTTTATTGTCATAGAAGATAACATGGACTATTCTTTACAGCAATGTAATTTCTGTTGAGGGATTTTTCCTAATGCACTTTTGGTTTACTTTTACTAATGGAAATGAAAAGGCAGCATGAAATTGGTATATTACTTGTGTTCCACTCAACCAAGATACTTGATACCTTATGTCTTGTTTTCTTCACTTGTTACCATTGTTTCCATCTTCAGACTGATTCTCTAATTGCATTCAATGTGCTAGAACTAGGTAAAATTCTGGTGTCCAAAATAGAGAAACAATTAATAACCTCGGAGATAAACAAATTTCTAATTGAGCATTTCTTTCCAAAATGCTCTTTTTGTTGCATTTAAAGACTATTTTGTTTTGAACATTGGCTTACAGCCAGGTTTTGAGGACTAATTGGCAATAGAATGCCATTTCTCACAGACCATTCATTTGCTGAGCTTGTCTGTGAATTACAAGAAGGGAGAGAGTTCCTAATTATATTGGATTATATTATTCATGTGTAACAATGTTCAGTCATTTGGTTGGGAAGAAGTCAGACAAGCAAATTACTCACATTTTGTAAATGATTAAAAAGTGAACTATTACCAACAAACAGTGATTAATAAGTTCATTTTCAATTACTTTATCACTCTCAACTGTTTGGACTTCAAACCCCTTTCCAAGCACTTCATCTTCTCTATTTTCCTATTAATACTCACTTAATGAGCTGCTTTGGTGTGACTTTGTGTATATGCAGAGTAGCATTGAAAAGCTCTGTTATTTTCATCATTATAAAACATTGTTTTAATAATATTTAATAGTGGTCTAGATTTTTCCGTCAATAGGAAGCCATTTGTACTAGTTACTGATCTGTCTAAGAGTGCATTTGCTTGCTTTGGATCGAGTGAACTGAACTTTCTGGGCATAACCTTAAGCTAAGACCCTGAGGAGATAATTGAAGGCATAAGGGAATGAATCATAGACAAACCTTTTTTGTAGTTCCAGGCTTGGCCGGTTGTCAAAAATTATCAAACATTAAGACTATTACTGAATGCCACTGACAGTCAAAGACATTGAAAATGACCAAGAGTTATTAAAAGCAATATAATTTAAAAATGTTAAAAGACAAAATCGCTTAAGAAAACCATATATTTTAAACCCATTTTACAGCCTCAATATATTCAAAGTATGAACTTTAATTAATATTCACAGCCTTTCTCTCCATTTCAGGAGAAGTCCAAGATGAATGTCCTGCAAGTTGGGTACTTCCCATTTCCACATTTATACGGGAGAATGCAGAATATGGTAACACTGCATATGGTAACTCAAGCTGGAAAGGGCGCAGAGACGATTTATGATAATGTTGCCAGAACTTAAAGGGTCTGAGCTATAGGGGGCGGTTGAGCAGGCGAGGACTCTATTTCTTGGAGTGCAGGAGGATGAGGGGTGATCTAATAGAGGTGCACAAAATCATGACAGGAATAAATGCACAGAGTCTCTTGCCCAGAGTAGGAGAATCAAGAACCAGAGGATATAGGTTTAAGGTGAGGGGAGAAAGATTAAATAGGAACCTGTGGAATAACATTTTACACAAAGAGCGATGGATATATGGAAATGAGTTGCTGGGGGAGGTAGTTGAGGCAGGTACTATTGTAGCATTTAAGAAACATTTAAACAGGTACATGGATATGATAGATTTAGAGGGATATGGGCCAAATGCAGGCAGGTGGGACTAGTGTAGATGGAACATGTTTGGTCGGTGTGGGCAAGATCAGCCGATGGGCCTGTTTCCACACTGTATCACGCTAATACTCTATGACTTGCACAGGTTACTGCTGGCAATTGCACACCAATCCCAGGATCTCCACTCCATATTCTTAGACAGAGTATGCTGCTGGACAAGGCTTATGGTTATGGGGCTCATTGGTTTTCTTATACCTCAACAGGGAAGACCTGACGTCTGATGAGCATCTCGCCAAAACAGCACGGTAAAAATCATGAGTTCAATGCGAAGAAAAGGAACCTTTAGCATTCCACTCCTAAGCCTGTGATGTGATATGGAATATTTGCAAGAGACGTGGGTATTCAAGCATGTCATCATGTTGACATCATTTAACTGCGCAAAATCTTTCTATGTAAAAATATGATTCATAGAACCTAGAACAGTACAGCACAGGAACAGACCATTCAGCCCACAATGTCTGTGCTGAACATCTTGCCAAGACAGGCCCCTATCGGCCTACACAAAATCCATATCCCTCTATTCCCTGCATATCCATGTGCCTGTCTAAAAGTCTTTTAAATGCCAACATTGTATCTGCCTCCACCACCACTCCTGGCAGTGCATTCCAGGCACTCACCACTCTGTATAAACTCGCCCTGCACATCTCCTCTAAGTGTTGCCCCTTTCACTTTAAACCTATGTGCTCTACTATTTGATATTTCCAACCTGGTAATAGGGTTCAGACTTTCTCTCCTGTCAATGCCTATCATAATTTTATATATTTTTATCAGGTCTTCCCTCAACCTCTGGCATTCCAGGGAAAACTATCCAAGTCTGTCCAACCTCTCCCTGTAGCCAATACCTTCTAATCCAGGCATCATTCTAGTAAACCTCCCCTGCACCCTCTCCAAAATCTCCACATACTTCCTGTAATTCTTCCTGCAGAACTGACCAGAACTGCACACCAGAACTGCATGCAATACTCCAATGCAGTCAAACCAAGGTCCTATAAAGCTGCATCTTGACTTGCTGACTCTTATACTTAATGCCCCAACCAATGAGGGTAAGCATACCATTTGCACGCTACCTATGTTGCCACTTTCAGAGAGCTATGAACTTGGACCCCAAGATCCCTCTGTACATCAATGCTGTTAATGATCTTGTTGTTAATGAATTGAATTGTATAATTGTATATTGTCCCCTTAAATTTGATGTCCCAAAGTGCAACCCCCCCGCAGACATGCTCAGGTTAAACTCCATCTGTCATTTCTTCCCTCATTTCTGTAACGGATCTATATCCCTCTGCATTCTTCAACTGCCTTCCTCGCAGTCCATGTCCAGCAATTTTAATGTCATCTGAAAACTAAATAACCCATCCACATTTACTTCTGTCATTTATATATATATATATCACAAATGACAGAGGTCCTTGCACAAATCTCTGTGGAACTCTACTAGTCACAAACTTCCAGCCTGAATAGTGCCCTTCCACCACAGCCCTCTGTCTTGTATCAGTCAGCCAGTTATGAATCCATATGACTAAATCACCATTCATCTCATATATGTTAATCACCTGGATCAGCCGACTTTGGGGGACTTTATCAAATTCCTTACTCATGTCAGGAATATCATTGCAATTCTCGTTTCTCATTGTGCCTGATATAAATTTAAATAAAGCAGTTTAAATATCATATGGAGTTCAGTTGGGGATGGAGGGAAGAGGGTGGGGAGTGAAGAATGAGAATTCTCCCACTGTGGTGCAAAAAGCAGATCATCCAAATTCCAGATAAATAATTTAAATGCATGCAGCTGCCTCACTCAGCTTTTTGTGACCCTTCTGCCAAAATTATAATGATGAGAAGGAGAATCTCATAGAAAACTGTCCTCACTCCAGGTTTGTATGGCAGAATTTACAGTTTTTTAATGCAAAACTCATGGGTTTGCTCTCCAAATGTAACCTTAAATGAGAGTTTAAAACTCTAGTAAATCATTTTATGCCCATTCAACACGTGAATCTTTCAAGTTATTTGGATTTTCATTTCCACTCTATTTTAAATGTTTTCAGGAGACTAATTACTCTGCAAATGATGATCAGAATATTCTGATATTAATTGACAGTGAGATGGGTGACTGAATTTTAACAGGCAAGAGCAAGTGGATTGGGAATATGGATTGCTACATTAAGCGATAAAATTCTCAATTTCATAGTTTCACTCGGCCATACTCTGTTAAGAGTCAAGTGTGTTTTAATGTTGTATGTATTAAAATGGAACAATGAAATTCTTACTTGCAGCAGCACAACAGACTTGTAAACACAGTAATCAATAGATAATATAACAAACAGCAAAAAAAGTGAAATAAATAAAATACCCGATATAGTGCAAAAACAAAACAAAACCAGAAGTCCCTAGTGCAACCAAGGCAGTTTGTAGTTCAGACTTTAGTTTGGTTTAGTTTATTATTGTCATACGTACCGAGATACAGGGAAAAGCTTTTTTGTTGTCTGCTGTCCAGTCAGTGGAAAGACCATACATGATTACAATCAAGCCATCCACAGTGTGCAGATACCGGATAAAGGGTATAATGTTTAGCACAAGATAAAGTCCAGTAATGTCCGATTAAAGATTGTTCAAGGGTCTCCGATGAGGTAAATGGTAGGTCAGGACCACTCTCCAGTTGGTGACAAGATGGTTCAGTTGCCTGATAACAGCTGTGAAGAAACTGTCACTGAATTTGGAGGAGGTGTGTAGCAAAGAACTGCAGATGCTGGTTTAAATCAAAGATAGACACAAAATGCTGGAGTAACTCAGTGAGCCAGGCAGCATCTCTGGAGAGGAATGGGTGACTTTTCGGGTCGAGACCCTTCTTCAGACTGAATCTGGAGACGTGCGTTTTCACACTTCTGTACCACTTGCCTGATGGGAGAGACATTAGACAAAAGACAATAGGTGCACGAATCTCCTTCCTGTACTCCATCTCATCAGGGCTTTCTCCATCGCTGCTCCCACCCTATGGAACTCACTACCCCAAACCGTCAGAGACTCGTCCTCACTCACCACATTCAAAACATCACTGAAGTCTCACCTGTTCAGCACTGCCTTCAACCACTGAAGGTCACCTCACCTTCTGTCTCCTTTTTCTGCTCGTTTACTTATTTATCTATTTATTCAAGATTCAAGATTCAAGATAGCTTTATTGTCATCC
Organism: Rhinoraja longicauda; assembly: GCF_053455715.1. Lineage (NCBI taxonomy): Eukaryota > Metazoa > Chordata > Chondrichthyes > Rajiformes > Arhynchobatidae > Rhinoraja > Rhinoraja longicauda. The sequence continues at coordinate 29,954 of NW_027602327.1, forward strand.
AAATTGGACGAAATTCAGTCACCCACAGTCCAACAACAAAAGCATCAAAATAGGCATTAAAATTACACAACCCCCAAAACACACAAAAGAAACATCCATCAAGAAAACATCCATCACAGTGAGTCTCCTCCAGTCCTCTCCTCACTGTGATGGAAGGCCACAATGTCTTTTCCCTTCTCCTGCTGTCCTCTCCCGCGGTCAGGTTGTTGTGGCTGCAGGCAGCGCCGGACGGTCCGCAGCGGGCCGAGCCTAAGGCGAGTCGCAGCCGCTCCCGCAGCCTCCGAAGACGGCCGGCTCCGCCGATGATAAGTCCGATACGGGGCGGGCGAACACACTGCTGCTGCCGCTGTTGCTGCATGTCGGGGCGGTCGTGGCTCCCGACATTGAAGCCCCCGCCCAGCAGAGAAATATCCCGCGGCCTATCTTAGGCCGCGCCGGACGGTGAAATGTCCGCAACCCAAGCCCTGCGATCCGGGGCGGGCGAACACGCTGCCGCTGCCGGAGCTCCCGATGTCGGCATCCACGCTCCCGCAGCCTCAGAAGACGGCCGGCTCCGGTCATGGTAAGTCCGGTCCACGGGCTCTGCGAACCGGAGCCCTGGAGGCCGCCAGCTCCAGGAGTTGGGCCGATGGTAGGCCGATGGTAGGCCGCAGCAGGAACGGAGACACGGCCCAGAAAACGAAGGTCGGGTCTCCGTTCGGAAGGGACACATATTTACAATTTTACAGTTCCCCCCCTCCCCCCCACATACACACATAGTACACAAACACAAAAACACGACATCACAACTACAATTAAGACAAAAAAACAACAAAAACACAAAGACAAATGGACCGCAGGTAAGCCGCAGCTGCTATGGCAGCGCCGCCATTTTAACCATTCACTTCTCTATGTTCTAGAAATCCCTGTAAAGCGGCTTTGAGTGTTTGAAAAGCGCTATATAAATGTAATGCATTATTATTATTATTATTATTTGTTATCTGGCCCACATCAGTGGTGTCGTCCGCAAATTTGTAAATTGAATTGGATTTGTACTTGGCTGCACAATTATGGGTGTACAAGGAGTAAAGAATGGGGCTGAGAACGCAACCTTGTGGAGCACCAGTGTTGAGGATTATTCTGTCACTTATCCTCACTGATTGGGGACTGTTGGTCAGGCAGCCGAGGATCCAGTTGCAGAGATGAGTGATGACTCCAAATTCCGCAGGTTTGGTGATGCGCTTGGATGGGATATTGGTGTTAAAAGCAGAGCTGGATTCTATGAGGTGCCCAAAGATCTCTGTGGTGCAGAAGGAGGCCATTTGGCCCACTATGACTAGACCAATCAAAGAAGACCCAAGCAGCCACCTCAGGTAATTTTCTATCCATGCAATTACAACTATTTTAATTCCTTGACCTTCAGTCCTGATGACAAACCTAACTGCAACACCATCAAACACCTTTTTCATATGTGCAGCCTCAACTGCATTTTCTTCATTGTTATTACCTGTTACCTCAACAAAAAAGGCACAATTTTCTTCAAAAAATCCATCTAACTAATTAATCTACGCTTGCCCTGGTGACTGCTCAGTCTGACCCTGAGCGGCCTCACCTCACAGATGCCCTTAAGAATTTGTCAGATCCATTAATCAGTGTGCAATGCGTATTGGAAGTTGTCGCTGCAACATTTAAATGCATTCACACGCTTCAGAAAGTGTGTGCGAGTGGAATACAAGAACAGAGGATGAAGACCTACTTGAGGATGAGTTAAAGAGACAGTCCTCACCCGAACTACTGCAGGACAATTCACCATTGGGAGAAGAAGCACGAAAAAGAACTTTAAGCTCCTTGAGGGATGCAAGTTCACACCCTTAATGTTTTTTGGATGAATGTGTACGTGCATGGTTCTAACCTCACATGCTCTTCTTATAACTACTGGGGCAAGGAGGGAGGGATGATGTGGTTCTTGCTCTTGTCTCTGCCCAGTGGCTCAATATTTAAACAAACCCAAATCTGCCCCTTACTTGAAGTAGTCGTTGTCTGGATTTTGGAGAGCTGCAACCACGATGAGATTTTACACGTTAAGTTTGTAATTCTCACTCCTTGTTTGCAAATATTTTTTGTTGTTATAAATAGCAGAGCTGTGGGCTGAGAATTCACAATACTTATAGGTGCAGAACCTCGCATGCCTTCCAGATAAGAAAAAAATGCTTCCCTGTAGTCCCCTTCTATTGCCAGTTTAGCACTTATTTTCATGGAGGATGCATCGTCCGCATTAGGGACTTTATAGTCTTATAAAAAATTATAAGGTGATTTGCAAAAGTAAATTCTAGAATTTTAACACAACTTATTGAATAGAACAAGAGAACAGTGATAGACAATAGACAATAGACAATAGGTGCAGGAGGAGGCCATTCGGCCCTTCGAGCCAGCACCGCCATTCAATGTGATCATGGCTGATCATTCTCAATCAGTACCCCATTCCTGCCTTCTCCCCATACCCCCTGACTCCGCTATCCTTAAGAGCTCTATCCAGCTCTCTCTTGATTGCATTCAGAATACAAACCACTGATGAATTAAATGTATGTAGGAGCTTCCTGGAACATAGAACAGTACAGCACAGAAACAAGCCCTCACAATGATAGTATCAAACATGATGCCAAAAGAAAGTAATCTTATCTGCCTGAACATGACCAATATCCCTCCATTCGTTGCATATTAATGTGCCTATCTAAACACTTCTGTAGTATCTCCCTGCACCACTACCCCAGGCAGTATGTTCCAGGCACCATGATGTTCTTCTACATACATTGGGTTTACAATTCTCAGTGTAGATGTTAGGAAACCCTGCAAATGGAAGAAATGCTGGAATCATTGAGGAAGCATTTAGCAAACAATTAGGTGCAGTGACAGAGGGAATATTAGACTGTCCTGGATGAATGATTAAATAAGTCTTGCCATTAGTCCTGTGCTTCCTCCAACTTATTCTTGATTTTATCTGTATTTGTCTCATGATATAAAAGCTTTAGGAGATGGAGTCTGAACACTGCTTAAATACCTGTTCATTACAGGAACAGAAATTGCCAGAAACCCACAGTGTCAACACCATATGTGATGAGATGAGTTAACTTTTGGACTACAGCCTTTGTTCATTATGTCTGTGTGAAGAAGTATATTGACTAATTATCTATTGGCTCAGTGAGAATACTCAACGGGAGGTTATAAATTCAAGCCTCATTAGAAGACTTCAGTGCAAAATCCAGGCTGAGGAGTGAGGAAGATCCACTTTGTTTTTATAGTTTAGTTTAAAGCTACATTGTGGGAACAGATCCTTCAGCTCACCAAGTCCAATGATCACCCATTCACTAGCTCTATCCTACACACTGGGGACAATTTACAGAAGCCAATTGACTTCAAACCTGCATGTCTTTGGGTTGTGGGAGGAAACCGGAAGCACCTAGAGAACACCCATGCGATCACAGGGAGACTCGTTTATACTCTGCTATTTTCTGAAAAGAGGAAACAGCCTTTAGCCAAAGAGAACAAAGTGTTATCTCTATTCTGCTAAGTCTCTTGAGAAAGCATTAGTCCTCTACCTCAGAACCATTTCTAAAGTAGATCAAAATTAATTCCATTCCTTCCTCTCCTTTGTAGGTCAGGTGGCTTGGTCTGATTAAATGTTTCCTTAATGGATATAACTGTCTATACCTCATTATCTGCTAACTTAGTATCTAAAGCTTACTTACTAGCAAGGTTCTGGGTGAGGAACGCAATGATTCAAAGGTTTCAAAGGTTTCAAAGATCTTTTATTGTCACTTATACATATTAAGGTACAGTGATATTCAAATTACCATACAGCCATATTAAAAAAAAACAACAAGCCACACAACTACATAAATGTTAACATAAACATCCACCACAGTGGATTCTTCACATTCCTCAATGTGATAGAAGGCAATAAAGTCCGATCTTCTTCCCTCTTTATTCTCCCGCGGTCGGGGCAGTCGAACCATCCGTCGGGGCGATCGAAGCTCCCGCAGCCAACGATCGAAGCCCTTGCGTCGGGGCGGTCGAATCTCCCGCGTCGGGGCGATCGAAGTTCCTGCAGTTTGGAGCTCCCAAAGTCGGTCTCTAACCAGAGACCACGAGCTCCACGATGTTAAGGTCCGCAGGCTCCCGGGGTTGGAGCTCCGAGGTTGATCCCTAGCAAAGGGATCGTGAGCTCTGCGATGGGACGTCCTGCAGACTCGCATGGTTGGAGCTCCTAAATCGATCACCAGCAAGAGGCCGCCAACTCCACGATGTTAGGCTGCAGTGTGGACGGAGATACGATACAGAAAAGTCGCATCTCTGTCGAAGTAAGAGATTAAAAAAACTTTCCCCCAAACCCCTCCCCCCCCACCCCCCACATAAAACAAAGTTAAAGAACACTGAAAACATACATTTAACACAAACTATTAAAACAACAAACTGTTGCCGATGTGATCAAGTCGAGGGTCTGGTGTGTGCATTGGGTATAGCTGGGATGTGGTCCCAGAGTGCTGGTTGTGTGTGTAGCCACACACCTAAACCTGGATCAGAATCAGGATCAGGAACAGTGGATCAGGAACATGCTCAGATTTCCATAGAAGCTGAAAGTTACCAAGTGAAACTTCAATAGAAATTGTTATGGGAAAGGGGTTGACTACTGCACGCCACTGTAGCCTTGGAGTCATATGTGGCATTGGCACGTTATTGTCCATGTCCCATCCCTTGGAAAAAGCAATGCTTAGTGTACACCTCAATCAGTTCCCGTCGAAGAGCATTCCATTCCGATAAAGGTTTCAACAAAGACATTTCTCCTAACTTTCTTTTCATTTTCCTGATACAACCATCTGTAGGACATTTAGTGTTAGGCTTGTGGATACGGAAGGACTAATGCAGAAGTACTGTAGAGAGACCATTGTATTTGTGTTGACATAAGTAGAGAGCTGCCCAATCTTGTCCTTTGGTCCGTGGCCTGCAAGCCACAGTGCTTTAAATTCACATCACCGTACAGTTCAAATGTGATGGAGATTTCTGCCTCGTCTACCATTCTGGGCGTTGAGTATCAGACTCATACCAGCAGCCTTTGAGTAAATTATTTTTTGTCATCTACGCTCTAATTTTTCCACTAATTACTTTAAATCGACACCTCCAATTATTGACGGAACTGCTAAATGTAATTTACCCTATTTAGACTCCTAGCAAATTTTTACATAATTGAAGATCGATTTACACATAATTTTATGAAATTTAATGGGAAATTCAAATGTTTAAGCTGTTCGCAAGCCATTGCTTTTCACTTAATTTGTACTTTAAGCACCATGTTTTTATTTATTTCAGGTCACCTGAGCGCCTTGTGAAAGGAATATCAAAATCACTTCTGTTTTCTTGATCAGTTTCTTGTGCCAGGAAAACCCAACTTAGAGCCATTAAAGCTTAAACTCATCAAAAATTATCCCCATTTGCAAGATACTTTCAAAACGCGAACTGCTTGCTTTAATGACCATAATTGATACCGCCAACGGATTACTTGCAAACAACAGGTTACTTACACAGAACTGGTCTGGTGAAGCAGAGGAATGACTCTGGGAACTCTTGGAGTCGGTAGCCTGGGCGATGTTCAAGGACTTGGCAATGGACCTGAACGAATATGCCAATTGTTACTGATATCATAAGCAAATATGTGGAGGAGTGTGTTCCCATGAGATCCATCCACATGTTCTGCAGAAGAAGCCTTGCATGAACCAAAAGGTCTGCAATCTTCTGAGGACCAGATCTCAGGCATTCATGAAGATTAATATAAATCCAGATACAACCTTGATAAGGCCATCAAAAAGGATAAAAGGGACTTTTTTCCAGTTTAGGAAGATGAGACGGATGCTCGGCAGCTGTGGTAGGGCTTGCACACCATCACTTCCCACAAGACGAAATCAAGTGGCAGCTCAAACAACAAAGGGAAAATAATGTGCCTTTCCGGTCCCCCATAGCCCCCAATGATATTGCAATCTCAGTCACTGAGGCTGACATGCGAGGACCTTCAGGAAGGTGAACTCTTGGAAAGTGTCTGGATCTGATGGTATACCCGAATCGTGTTCTCAAAACCTGCGCAGACAAACTGGCTGGAGATTTTGCAGGCATCTTCAACCTCTCATTACTGAGGTCTGAGGTTCCCACCTGCTTTAAAAGCACATCAATAATATCGGTGCCCAAGAAGAGTAAGGTAATAGGCCTCAATGACTATCGACCAGTGGCATTAAAGCCTGTGGTGACGCTGGTTATACACCGAAGATAGACACAAAGTGCTGGAGTAACTCAGCAGCACAGGCAGCATCTCTGGAGAGGAATTAATTGAAAGGACAGTGAAACTAGTCAGAGAGCTAGAGTGAGGGAGGAACAAAGAGAGAGGAAAGCAATAATTACTTGAAGTTAGAGAAATCAATATTCATACAGCTGGGTTGTAAGGTCATAAGGTCATAAGGTCATGTGATAGGAGTAGAATTAGGCCATTCGGCCCATCAAGTCTACTCCGCCATTCAATCATGGCTAATCTATCTCTCCCTCCTAACCCCATTCTCCTCCTTCTCCCCACAACCTATGACACCTGTACCAATCAAGAATCTATCTATTTCTGCCTTAGAAATATCCACTGACGGCCTCCACGCCCTTCTGTGCCGAAGAATTCACCACCCTCTGACTAAAGAAATTTCTCTACATCTCAGCACTGCCTTCAACCACTGACCGTCACCTCACCTTCTGTCTCCTTTTTCTGTTCGTTTACTTATTTATCTATTTATTTTCTTCTCTATGTTCTAGTAATCCCTGTAAAGCGTCTTTGAGTGTTTGAAAAGCGCTATATAAATGTAATGCATTATTATTATTATTATTATCTCCTTCCTAAAAGAACGTCCGTTAATTCTGAGTCAATGACCTCGAGTCCTAGACTCCCCACTAGTGGAGACATCCTCTCCACATGCACTCTATCCAAGCCTTTCACTATTCTGTATGTTTCAATGAGGTACCCCCTCATTCTTCTAAACTCCAGCGAGTACAGGCACAGTTCTGACAAACGCTCATCATAGGTTAACCTACTCATTCCTGGGATCATTCTTGTAAACCTCCTCTGGACCCTCTCCAGCATCAGCACATCCTTCCTCAGATATGCTGCCCAAAATTATAGACAATAGGTGCAGGAGTAGGCCATTTGGCCCTTTGAGCCAGCACGACCATTTAATGTGATCACAGCTCAATCAGTTCCCCCTTCCTGCCTTCTCCTCATACCCCCTGACTCCGCTATCTTTAAGAGCTCTATCTAGCTCTCTCTTGAAAGCATCCAGAGAATTGGCCTCCACTACCTTCTGAGGCAGAGAATTCCACAGATTTACAACTCTCTGAGTGAAAAAGTTTTTCCTCATCTCCATTCTAAATGGCCTACCCCTTATTCTTAAGCTGTGGCCCCTGGTTCTGGACTGCCCCAACATTGGGAACATGTTTCCTGCCTCTAACGTGTCCTATCCCTTAATAATCTTATATGTTTCAATAAGATCCCCTCTCATCCTTCTAAATTCCAGTGTATACAAGCCTAGTCGCTCAGTCTTTCAACATACGACAGTCCCGCCATTCCGGGAATTAACCTAGTAAACCTACGCTGCATGCCCTCAATAGCAAGAATATCCTTCCTCAAATTTGGAGACCAAAACTGCACACAATGCGGTCTCACTAGGGCCCTGTACAACTGCAGAAGGACCTCTTTGCTCCTATACTCAACTCCTCTTGTTATGAAGGCCAACATTCCATTGGCTTTCTTCACAGTCTGCTGTACCTGCATGCTTCCTTTCAGTGACTGATGCACCAGGACACCCAGATCTTGTTGTACGTCCCTTTTTCCTAACTTGACACCATTCAGATAATAATCTGCCTTCCTATTCTTACCACAAAATTGCTCACAATATTCCAAATGCGGTCTTACCAGCGCCTTTTCGAGCCTCAGCATTACCTCCCTGTTTTTGTAAGCTACCACAGCAAAATATGAGGTGTTGTTCCTCCAATTTTTGTTAGGCCTCACTCTGACGAGTGTCGAAGGCCCAGGACAGAAAAGTCAGTATGGGAACAGGAGTTGGAATTAAAGTGTTTAGCAACCAAGAGTTTGCGTAGGCCAGAGAGAAGGTGTTCAGTGAAACAATCGCTGAGCCTGCGCTTGGTCTCGTCAATATATATGAGTCCACACCTGGAACAGTGGATACAGTAGATGAGGTTGGAGGAGGTGCAAATGAAACTCTGCCTCACCCGAAATGACTGTCAAGGTCCCTGGACAGAGTCAAGGGAGGAGGTATAAAGACAGGTGTTGCATCTCTTGCGGTTGCAGGGGAAAGTACCTGGGGAGGGGGTGGTTTGGGTGGGAAGGGATGAGTTAACCAGGGAGTTGCCTAAGGGAACGGTCTTTGCAGAAAATGGAAAGGGGTGGAGATGGGAAGATGTGGCTAGTGGTGCGATCCCGTTGGAGGTGGCGAAAATGTTGGAGGATTATAAGCTCTATGCGATGGCTGATGGGGTGAAAGGTGAGGACTAGGGGATTTCCCCTAGCCTAGTTTCTCCGATTAGTTTCACTGTCTTTCTGATTAATTTTGCTGATTGTATGCCTCTTTAACACCATCCCCTCAGCTAACAATGTACCATTTTACATTTCCTTAGCATTGTCTGCTTTGATCTGTCATTTTCACACCTTACCCTTCCATATCTCTAGACTCCCTCTCTCCTGACTCTCAGTCTGAAGAAGGGTCTCAAACTGAAATGTCACCCATTCCTTCTCTCCAGGGATGCTGCCTGTCCCACAGTGTCTATCTTTAGTTAATATACTTTCTACCATATACCTGTACAAGTTCAAGTGTGTCTTTATCGACATTCCAAATGTCCTCAATCTTTTAAGGAAATCAAGGCGCCGATGGGCTTTCTTTATGATCGCATCAATGTATTGGATCCAGGACTGATCTTCCGAGATATGCATGCTCAGAAATGTTAAGTTGTTGTCTCTCTCCATCACCAGCCCATTGATTAGGACAAGTTTGTGGATCCTCAGCTTTCCTATTCTTAAATCAACAATCCGGTCCTTGGTTTTACTGATGTTGAAAGCAAGGTTATTGTTCTGGCACTATTCAATCAGATGATTGATCTCCCTGCTACACTCTGTCTCATTGTTATCTGTGATTCTTCCAACAGCAGTGGTTTCATCGGAAAATTTAAAGATGGAATTGGAACTATGTCTGGCTGCACAGCCATGGGTATAGATTGAGTAGAACAGGAGGCAGAGTACACAGCCTTGAGGTGTCCCTTTGCTGATGGTTATCTAGGAAGAAATGTTGCCAATTTGTACTGTGTGTGTTCTGTTGATGAGGAAGTCGAGGATCCAGTTGCAAAGGGATGTGTAGAGACCCAGTTCCCTGAGCTTGTTAGAGGGGATGATGGTATTGAACGCCAAGCTGTAGTCTATGAAAAACAGCCTGACATATGTGTTTTTATTGCCCAAGTGGTTCAATACAGAGTGGAGTGCGAGCAAGGATTGTATCCCCCGTTGATCTATTGTGGAGGTAGTCAAATGATAGTGGGGCCAGGTTCTGCTGTAGGAGTTGATATGCGCCATAGCTCATAGTTCTATTTTTAACTCTGTTTATGTGGGGGGGTGGTGGGGGGGTTGGGGGAAACCTTTTTTCAAATCTCCTCCTCAACGGAGATGCGACCTTTACCGTGTCGTATCTCCGTTCGCG